>NW_022634062.1:0-4305 GCF_010015895.1 Lontra canadensis
ATATATATATATATATATATATATATATATATATATATATTTCTATACTTTCTAGAGTGTTTTGATTGAGAAAGAAAATACATAGGCATTTTAAACATTTGTTGGGTTGGAAATCATTATTAGCAGATCACAACCTGTATTTTTCCAGTTATTGGTTGTATGATCTTAATTTTCTTGTCTGTGAAACAGTGATCATAATAATTACTTCTTGGCGTTTCAACTCCTTCGTCCATTAAATGGTGGTACTGAGTAAGTCTACATCATGGAATTGTAAGTGGTAGTGGGTTAATAAACATAAAGTGCTTAAGCAATACCTGGGATATCAGTTCTTCCAATGTTTCAGCTGTTTCTGAAAATTATTTTTAGCAGTATGATTATTACTCTTTGTTAAAACTATAAAACATTATTTCTGGGCCTTCTTTAAATATCACAGGAAAAGTTTAGTCTAGACCTTTATTAATTACAATGATATGGATCAAATGTGTGTATTTAACTGTAATGTAAATATTCTAAACTAGACAATTCACTAATGTAGACTCCCCAAGATAAATGAAATTTCCTCTCATTAGTCTAGATCTTATGCTAAGAATTTGAATTGCACTCACAGCTTGTGCCAAGCATTATTATATATATTAAAACACTGATTGTATGCTGGAAAGTGCATCATAATTACAATTGTCATAACTTTTATTCCGAATGATTTTTCTAATTTCCTCTTTTCCTTCTTAACTTTGTTAATAATTGTTTTGACTCTTCTATGGTACTGGTATATGAGTAACTGTTAAACTTTGGGCAAATGTTGTTTGAACTTAATCGGTGTACATTCTTCTTTTATCAACAGCTGTTTTTCTTTGTTGTTGTTTTGTTTTGTTGCTTTAGGCCTAACATCTTTACTGTGAGATAGTTTTGATGCCAGTTGTCCCCCCCCCCCAAAAAAAAGGTGCCCTACTCCCCCTGCCCTTTTTTTAAAAAAGATTTTATTTATTAATGAGAGAGAGAGAGGCAGAGGGAGAAACAAGCTCTCCACTGGTCAAGGAGCCCAATGTGGAGCTGGATCCTAGGACCTGAAGATCATGACCTGAGCCAAAGGCAGACACTTAACCATCTGAGCCACCCAGGTGCCCTCTACCTCTTTTTTAGCAAATTTCAAGAAATGGATCCCTGGAATTACAAACTTGAGCAAAGACACAAAGACCAAAACTGATCCTGGTTTTTTAATCATCCAGAAAGCATCAGAGAGCTACTGTGGTTACTTCCTGTTACCCTATCACTGGCACTACTTTTGTTCCTTCTCTTTATTGATCTAGTTCTTTGGTTCTTTCTTTGTTTTTCTCAGTGTTGCCATATTCTTCCAATAAATTCCGTTTGCTTATTGAAGATAGCCAGAATTGGTTTTTGTTGCCTGCAGTTAAATTCTGTAGTGGTATGGTGTCACAAAAATAGACCCCGAGTTGGTGAGAACGCTGTGGTCCCAGGAATTTGTTGAATTTAGCCCTGTGAAACTCACTCAGCTGGACATAGCTGCTGCTTCTAGAAATGGAAATGTTTGCGCTTCTTCGTTTTGGAATTTTATTCTAGCTCAAATACCACAAAAACATTTCTGGGATTTAAAAAAAAAGTATTAAAGATGGAAGCCCTCGGGGCGCCTGGGTGGCTCAGTGGGTTAAGCCTCTGCCTTCAGCTCAGGTCATGATCTCAGGGTCCTGGGATCGAGCCCCACATCGGGCTCTCTGCTCAGCGGGGAGCCTGCTTCCCCCCCCCCTCTCTGCCTGCCTCTCTGCCTACTTGTGATCTCTCTCTGTCAAATAAATAAAATCTTAAAAAAAAAAAAAAGATGGAAGCCCTCTGAGCAAGCCAAAAGTACTTAAATAAAGGAGACACCTGACTAGGTCCATATCAATGATTAAAATACCCTCGTACACTAACATGTTAGATCAAGACAGCACTGAGGAAATGTGTTGGAGGAAATGGCTTGAAACATAGAGGATGGCTACATCAGATAAATGGAGAATATGTATAACTTTTCCCTACTGAGGGGAAAAGAAGATTCAGGAATTATTATCGGTAGCAACAAATAAAATTTTGCTCCTGAGGTGTTTTTTTTTCCTCCCCTCTGTGGCCTCTAATGTAAGCTGTAAAAGAGCAGTGAGGACAACTCCTCATTAGTTGTCCTGTCCTCTGACCAAAAGCAAAGTCAGGAAACCAACCCTGAAGGGCACGTAATATTGGTTGCCAAACCTTATAATTCTACCAAATTGTTGTTGTTGTTGTTTTTGGATGTATATATAAAAAAAAATCCAAAAAACAAATATATATATCATATATATATATTTTTATATATATCATATAGATATACATACATCATATATATATATATACACACACATACATATATCATGCTGTTTTATTTCATTTTTTGTTTCAAACCATTTTATTGAGGTAGATTACCATATGGAAAGTTTTACATATTTTGGTATAAATTTGAGTTTGGAGTAAGTTTAAACCTGTGAAACCATCACCATCATCAAGGCTGCAAACCTGTCCATTTCTTTCAAAAATTTCTTCCTGCCTCCTTTATTACTATTATTTTTGTGTGTGGTAAAAACACTTGACGTCTACCCTGTTAGCAAACTTCAAGTATGTGATATAGAGTATAGAGATATTTAACTATAGACAGAATACTACATAGTCCATCACCATAACTTCTTTATCTTGGATGACTGAATCTATATACCCTTTTCCTCTTCCCAGCCCTTGGCAATCACCATTCTACTTTCTGCTTCTGTGAATTTAACTGGTTAGATTCCATATGTAAGTGAGATTATGGAGTATTTGTCTTCCTGTGTCTGGCTAATTTCACTTAGCATAATGATTGCCAGGCCCATCCATGTTGCTACAAGTGGCAGGGTTTTCTTGTTTTTAAAGGCTGAATAATAATCCACTATAGGTGTATACCCCATTTTCTTTATCCATTCATCCAATGATGGACATTTAGATTATTTGCATATATAAGCTATTAAAAATGTTGTGATGAACATGGGAGTGCAAATATCTGAGACACTGATTTCAGTTCCTTTGCATAAATACTCAGAAGTGGAGTTGCTAGATCACGAGTAGTTATATTTTTAATTTTGGGGGAACCTCCATACAGTTTCCCATAATGCCTGTAGCAATTGATATTCCTCTAATGTGTGCCACAGTTCTCTTTCCTACTCTTTGCTGAGGTTTATTTTTTTTTAATGGATATCCTAATGTGAGTGAGAGATCTCATTGTGGTTTTGATTTGCATTTTTCGTAGTTACTGATGTTGAACAGCTTTTCATGTACCTGTTGGCTCTTTGGAAAAAAGTCTGTGCAAGTCCTTTGCTTATTTTTCAATTAGGTTACTTGTGTGTGTGAGGGGGTTTTTGTTTATTTGCTATTTGTTTGAGTTCCTTATTTTTTTTGGATATTAATCCCTTATTCAATAAATAGTTTGCCATATAAGTAAATTGGTTGAACATATAAAAATTTTCTGCCATTGTGTAACTTCCCTTTCCATTTTGTTCATGAATTCCTTTGCTGTGTGGAAGCTTTTTAGCTTGACATAATACCACTTGTTTATAGTCTATGTTTTTGTCACCTATATTTTTGGTCTCATATCCAAAAAAAAATACCACCAAGACCAATTATCAAGGAGCTTTCCCCTGTCTTTCTCTCCTAGGAATTTTACAATTTCTGTTCCAACATTTAAGTCTTTAGTTTGAGTTGATTTTTTTTTTCTTTTAAAGATTTTATCCACACACTTGAGAGAGAGTGCAGGAATGGGAGCATAAGTGTAGGGAGGGGTAGAGAGAGAGGGAGAAGCAGACTCTTCACTGACCAGGGAGCCCAATGTGGGGCTCCATCCCAGAACCCTGGGATCAGGGTCTGAGATGAAGGCACATGCTTAAATGATTTGAGCCACCCATATGCCCCAAGTTTGAGTTGATTTTTATGTATAAGGGTCCAATTTTATTCTTTTGCCTGGGGCTACCCAGTTTTCTCAACTCTGTTTATTGAAGAAGGTATTCTTGTTTGTAGGAGGTTGCCAAAAATGGTGTTTCTATGTGGTAATGAGGGCTGCAACCTCTTATCCACCATGTTGTTGATATCATTCCTCAAATTGTTGATAAAGCTCATTATCAGTCGAGTTATTAATATCTGTGATGAGAGGAGAAATTGTTACTTTCAAAGAGGAAGTTGTTACTTAACCTTAGACTCGCTAATAGATTACTAGTTGCTTCCACCAATGTTTCAGAAATAAATTGTTCCAGGGATGGAGAT
>NW_022634063.1:0-4303 GCF_010015895.1 Lontra canadensis
GTTCTACTATCCAGACTATATAAAGAACTATTACAAGTCAACCACAACAAAACACAAAAAAACCTCAAGTAATCCAATTTCAAAATATGCAAAGTATCTGAACAGACATTTCTTCAAATTGCCAACAAGGACATGCAAAGATACTACACATCATTAGTCATTATAAAAAATGCATATGAAAACCATGGTGCATTATGCTTCAATTATGGCCATCTGGGGTGGGGGAGTGGGGAACTGCTGGATGGGCATTATTAAAAAAAAAAAAAAAGGGTGTGAATATGAAGAAATTGGAAGCCCAGTGCATTGTTAGAGGGAATGTAAAATGACATACCCTTTGTGAAATGTTTAGGAGTTCCATTAAAAAAAGTTAAACATAAAATTGTCATATGATTCAATAACACCATTCCTAGGTATTGGCCCAAATAACTTGTTCTCAAATGCTTGTATGTATGCTATTGTTCATAGCAGCCCTATTCACAGTAGTAAAAAAGTAGAGACAACTGAAATGTCCACTGACAGATGAGTGGATGAAGAAAATGTGATATATATGTATAATGGGATATTATCCAAAGAGAAAAAAAGTGAAGTATTAATACATGTCTCAATGTGGATATACCTCAATATCATGATCCTAAGTGAAAGAAGCCAGACATAAGAGGTCACAAATGGTATGATTCCACTTACATGAAGTATCCAAAATTGGACATCCACAGAGAAAGAAAACAGATTAGTATTTGCCAGGGGATTGTGAAAGAAGGAATGGGAAATGCAACTGCTAAATGGCTACAGAATTTTCTTTTGGGTGAGCAATGTTTGGAACTTAATATGGGTGGTGGTTACAGAACAGTATGGATGGACTAAATGGCCCAAAACTGTACACTTTAAGATGATCAATTTAAAAAATTTGTGGCAATATCATAAAAAATACAACAAACATGTTAAGGAAAAAGGGTATTACAGAACTATATCATATAGTTAATGCAAATTGTGTATTTTCTGGACTTTATGATTTTAATAGCTTAATTAAATGTGTGACTGGTTATCGCTGTCTTTGTCCTAAATAAATTTCATGTTTGTTCCTAATCCTGTGTTTATAAATGTGCATTCATAATTTGGGGGTTGTTTTCTTAAAAGAGGGCACTGCAATATGAAGAAACTTAAATATCCTCGCACTCTATCCACACTTGGGAGTAGGAGAAAGGTAAAATGAATCTCCAAGTTGCCATATTGGAAACAAGCATCTCCATACAATAGTTGTGCATTAGGCCTCGAAAGCAATGAGTTCTGATGATGCTGGAAGGAAAAGGAGTTCAGAGACTCTTAGAACTGAGCAAAAAAGAAATTAAATAAAGGTAGAGTTTGCTAAATGTATTTGAGTCTACTGAGGGTATAGCTGCACTTCAGGAAGCTACCTGAACAGGGAATACTGAAGAGTACAAAACCAGTTATGCAATTTTTCAATAATTGAGGTATAGTTGATGTATAATATCATAGTGGTTTTAGGTGCCCAACATAGTAATTTGACACTGAGATGCGTTACCAAATGCTTACCACAGTAAGTGTAGTTACCATCTGCCATGTAATTATTTTAATGAGAAAATGAAGCCCAGTGGAAACAGAACATTGTTAAATAAAGAAACAGAATATAGGCCAAGATTTGGCTCAGATGGAAGAAAATTTTACAATGTCAAAATAATGTAAATTAGTATAAAAATCCAACTGATCATTACAATAGTTATTTTCAAAATTATATTAAATATTAAAAAAGGATGTACGAAGGATGGGAAATGTACAAATTTCAAGTGCCCACCTTCCATAATTAAGCCAGTAAATATTTAAATAGTTTCTAACTCAAAATATTAAGAAGTAGTAATGTATAAAATAGAGGATATGAACCTGTTAATAGCTGAGGGCTGTGGAGAATAGGAGGTAAGGTGCATGAAAGCCTCCTGAGGGCAGGGGACTACTAATTTTCATTAATAGAATTCTAAGATTCTTGACTTTTGAATTTGAATATGTGTATCTTTTTTTAAAAGATTTTTATTTATCTATTTGACAGAGAAAGGGAGAGAGAGAGGGAGTGAGATGATGAGAGGCAAGCTGAGGGGGAAGCGGGCTCCCCTCTGAGCAGGAACCTTGGATGGACTCCATCCCAGGACCCTGGCATCATGACCTGAGCTGAAGGTAGACACTTAACTGACTGAGCCACCCAGGCATCCCAAATATGTATACCTTTAATAAAAAATAATAAATTTACTGAATTAATATTCTGAGGAAGAATAACACAATAATGAGGTCATTTGGTACACACACAATTCCTTAGGGTCATAATAAGCAGTTTTAGGGGTAATTTGTGATGCTTTCTTCAAGACAACTAGGTTAAAGAAAGCATTTGTAATGCTTTCTTTAAGACAATTAGGAACTAAAGAGGAATTAGAGATTGTTTTATTATTTTTATTATTATTTATTATTATTTATGCTTTGTGATATGAAACAGATTTTTTTCTCTCATATTTCTTTCTTTTAGTTAAGACTTTTACTATTACTATTATTATTATTTTAGAGCAGGTTTATGTTCACAGCAAAATCAAGAGGGAAGTACAGGGATTTCCCATAACATTTTCACCCACATGTGCATAGTCTCCTCCATTATCAACAATCCCCACCAGAGTGATCCATTTGTTACAACTCACGAACTTACACTGACTCATCATAATCACCCAGAGTCCATAGTTTAAATTACAGTTCTCTCCTGCTGTGTACACTCTTTGGGTTTGGACAAATGCATGAGATGTATCCATCATTATGGTATCACAAAGAGAATTTTCATTGCCCTACAAATCCTGTCTGCATCTATTCATCCCTAACCCCTTACCCCCACCCATGGCAACCACAGTCTTTTTACTATTTCCATAATTTTGCCCATCCCAGAATATCGTATAGTTGGAATCATACAGTATGTACCTTTTCAGACTGTCTTCTTTCACTTAGTAATATGCATTTAAGATTTCCCCCATGTCTTCTCATAGCTTGATAACTCATTGCCTTTTTTTTAAATGAAAAAGATACAATTTTTTAATTTAATTTCTTTTCAGTATAACAGAATTCATTGTTTATGTACCACACCCACTGCTCCATGCAATACATGCCCTCCATAATACCCATCACCAGGGTCCCCCAACCTCCCACCCCCTGCCCCTTCAAAACCTCAGATTGTTTTTCAGAGTCCATAGTCTCTCATGGTTTGTCTCCCCCTCCAATTTCCCTCAACTCCCTTCTCCTCTCCATCTCCCCATGTCCTCCGTGTTATTTCTTATGCTCCACAAATAAGTGAAACCATATGATACTTGTCTCTCTCTGCTTGACTTATTTCACTCAGCATCATCTCTTCCAGTCCTGTCCATGCTGATACAAAAGTTGGGTATTCATCCTTTCTGATGGAGGCATAATACTCCATAGTGTATATGGACCACATCTTCCTTATCCATTCGTCCACTGAAGGGCATCTTGATTCTTTCCACAGTTTGGTGACCGTGGCCATTGCTGCTATAAACTCATTGCCTTTTAACAGATATTTTTCTCATTCTAAAATATTTTATCTTAACTTATTTTCAAATGCTTCCAGAGTTGAAGAAGTTTGAATTATTAGTTTTCAGTGTAGATTATTTTATCTAAAAATTGGGAAGAACTATATCAGAATATTTTTATATAGATGACATCCTGAATTTAATATTTAAAGAATTAGCTCATCATTATTCCCTCTCTTCTCCAAATTTCTTCCATGGTCATTTCCCAGGCTTTCTCTTATTATGCTACAACTTACTTAATGACATCATCTATTTCTTATTTCATCATGCACAAAATTTCAGGATAACCATGAATCAATCTCATATACAAAAAAATTCAATTTTTACATTATTCAACACATTCAGTTTCTAGTTAGTTTGAGGGATACTCCAGATACCCCCAGATCCTAAGCATATAGGGATGAAATAAGATAGCAGACAACTCCCTTCTCTGAAATGAGGATTATCTAGGAGAACAGAAATATAAAAGGGAAAGTGAGAGAGAGAAGAAAGATATGTAAAAATTAATATTGACAGTGTTGTAAAGAATAAAATACTGAAATAAAGACTCTAAAGAAGAACCTCCTCATATATGGTCTTTTTTGAAAATGACTTTTTTCTGGAAATGACATTTAATTAGAGGCCTGGAATTTGGAGGTAGAGTGAGAGCAGAGGTAGGGATAGAGGTGAAAAAGAGCTTGAGGAATTAAAAGAGAGTCAGTGTTACAACTGATAAG
>NW_022634064.1:0-4302 GCF_010015895.1 Lontra canadensis
AGCCCTTCTCCGAGGTTCTCCAACATCCAGGGCGGACACGGTGACGGTCCGGGCCACTACCAGCGACCACCGCGAGTCCCTCCTGCTGCGCGCCCTGCCTGCGCGCTCACCCCCGGCGGTGGCGCTTCTCCGCGGCCCGAGAAAGCCCCTTGACGCCCGGGTTAGACCACCTCCCCTCACCGCCGGCAGACACGGCCTCGGCAGGCAACGACGGCGCAGGCCTCACCCGCCGCGCCGCACCCTGCTCCTGACAGAACCAATGCCGTCCCCCGTTGGTGGCGCGGGCCCCCTGCAGCCCCCGCCCCGCCGGCCCCTCAGCCCGGAGCCCGCGCCCACACGCAGGCCGCCGGCGCTCCCACACGGGCCCCCGCCCACCGGCGCCTCCTTGTCCGGGACACCCGGACCTGGGCCGCAGGGCCGCGAGCAGGTGCCCCACGCTCGGGCCTTCTGGGTCTGTGTAGGGGCCGGCGGGGAGGGCCCGGGGGATGAGCGTTTACCTCAGACGGGTCCTTGGGCACTGCCGCCGCCATCGGACTCGGCGGGCCGGCAGCGGGCCGGAGGGGAGCGGACACCCGGGCTTAACTGTGTGCGGCGAGGACAGCGCCGCTGCTCGCGTCTTCAGCGTCAGTTACCACGATCCTGACCCGCGATCCCGAACCTGAGGAGATAAACAGACCTAACCTGGGACTACAAACCCAATGGCGGGGATGAAGCCGGAAGTCCCGCCCGCAGCGGATGCACACGCCTAGAAATGCTGTGTTGGAGGTCCTCATTGGCTCCTCGCTGCGTCCTCAAGCGCTACGCTCTTCCGGGTGGGGTGGCTCTCAGGCTTATGGCGGTCTCAGAGAGGGTGTGGCACACCCTGGAGTTCAGGACCCTAAGTGTCCCTTCACGTCAGGAGAAGCTGAAGCAGGATTGTCACCTCAGAGACCTTTTCGCAGAAGGTTTCACAAGTCTAGGAAAAGACAGAATTTTAAAAAAAAGCATGTCACCGTGGTAGACTAATGTGCCTGGACCTTGTGAGGCTGTTTATATCAAAATGTGTCATTTGTCATTCCTGAAACATAAGGATGAAGGAGATTGGACACCGTGGCTCTCAATTAAAGGTCATTCAAGAAAAGAGAGGTCGGAGTGTTTCATTGGCTGCTTGCCAAGGTTAGTGTGTCTTTGCTGGGACAAGAGAAATCATCCTTTTTTTTTTTTTTTTTTTTTTTTTTTAAGGAGATTGAAAATCCAACCAAGAAAGCATACATTCTCATGAAGATAAAAAGTATCTTTCTTCCTCTTGCTGATTATCCATGTCCTCCCTGTGAAAGTGCTTTCCATTCGTGGCCAACTGACTCCATTTTAAATGTGGCTTCCTTTACTAATTAACAATACTTTGGAGGGAAAAGTAAAGAGCACATTTAGGGCACCCTGAAAGTTAAAAGGAAAGATAAACGCAAATGTCACCTTTATTCATTGTCTAACAAATGTGCACTGGTTCATTCTAGGTTTTCAGGAACTCTGGGTAGGTGCTGGGAGTATGGCAGCAGAAGACTAGAAGTCCTGCCTTCTTGTAGGTTTTACTATGTTCAAAGGACAGGAAATATGAAGGCAGAAATACAAAGTATACGTTAAAATGTGCCAGGTGTGATGGGATCAAGTCATGTGGTTTTGGAATAAAAGTGAGATTCACTACGTTGGATTCCAGAGGCAATGAACAAGAAAGAATTCTTGAGGGGCGCCTGGGTGGCTCAGTGGGTTAAGTCTCTGCCTTCGGCTCAGGTCATGATCCCCGAGTGCTGGGATCGAGCCCCGCATTAGGCTCTCTGCTCAGCGGGGAGCCTGCTTCCTCCTCTCTCTCTGCCTGCCTCTTCTCTGCCTACTTGTGATCTCTCTCTCTGTCCAATAAAAATAAAATCTAAAAAAAAAAAAAAAACCTTCAAAAAAAAAAACCCCAAAAATAAAAAGCTTCAGGCAGTTAACCAGAAAAGGGAGGACAGAGGTCTGAAACATTTCTGCACTGCACGCACACTCCATGGTGCAGCTACACACGTTACCACAGTGCTGGGCGGCTGTACAAGGGGTCTCCTTCCTTAGTGCCTACGGGTCGCCCAGAAGGCTCCGTTCTGCTTTGCGGCATGCACAATGCCCAGCTCTTTCCAGGAGAGAAAGCATGACCTGTAGATGAACAGAGAGAGGTTAGTCCATCATGGAAGCATAGGGCGCTTGTTAAACCTTCAAGGTTACTAGGTTGGCTGGAGGGCCCAAGGTGGCTTCACCCATACATACTGCTTTTCTTAGGACGAAGAGAGGACCTCGGCTGCCCCAGTTTTGATCTCAGACTTTCAAGCCAGGCTCTTCTTTCCAGCTTGTCTCTTGACTCAGATGGAA
The DNA here is from genome assembly GCF_010015895.1 of Lontra canadensis. Classification (NCBI taxonomy): domain Eukaryota; kingdom Metazoa; phylum Chordata; class Mammalia; order Carnivora; family Mustelidae; genus Lontra; species Lontra canadensis. The sequence continues at coordinate 2,377 of NW_022634064.1, forward strand.
GACCCTGCTGGCAAGGCATCCCCAAATGGCAATCAAAACCACCACGCCTCGCTCTAAGGATTGCCCTGAGCCAGCAAGTCCCCACCCAAGACTGACTCCAGGACTATGATCTACTTGACCTTCACTGACTACCCGCATGTACCCACCCACCTTGGCCTCCCGTTCTCCTTCTATAAACATGGAAGCGATCTCGGCAGGTTGGAGACAATCTTTGAGCGGTTTGGCCATTGTCTTCTCTGTGCTGGGCTTGCTGAGATGCCTTTCTGCTTTACCGCCTCTGCTTTCTCTGCAGGGAGTGGTCAAACCTACTCTGCTTGGGACCCCCAGGCTAGGTTCTTTTGCACCTCCCCCACCCACCGCCCCTGCACCATCAGTTTAACAAAGTCCCATTTGTTGGCCGCCCATAATTTGTTGAGGTTTTTTCCCCTAAAGATAAGCGTGGACAACTTAATCTGCAAGAGATTAGTCCAGACTTCTACACCTCATCGGTACCAGAAGGCGCCAGCAGACATGCTGGTCCATGTGGGAGGAATTGCAGACTCATCTCTGGACTGTGCTGTGTCTCATACCTGGACACAACCGCCGGAGCTCTGGGCGGGGCATTACCTTCGGGATCCAAAAGTGGGAACATCAGCTCCAGAGGAAGAAAGGGACTCAGCACAGAGGGTCCTTCCTGAACCATCTCCAGCTGTGTCACCCTCCTGCAGGTGCTCCCCTGTCCCTGCACCACACGTGCCCTCCCACCCAGCATCCTGGACCCCCTGCAGTTCCCACATGAACTCGCCTGACCTGGGGACGCTCTTCCTTCCGGTAGAAGCCCCGTTCCTGTCCTTCCAGCACAGAGGAAGGCCAGCACTGATCCCAGTCCTCTGGGTAAGGTCTCGCTTAACCTGGCTCCCAGTCCCTTTAGGCTAGGCAGCTGCCAGAAGTGGCCCTACTGTCCCTTCAGTCTCCCCCAGTCAGCTGTTTTTTGAGGAGTCGACTCTTACCAAGAGAGAAGGAAATAAATCACTTGGAGGGAATCACCTGCGCAGGAAAACCTTCCAGTGTACTGGGTGGGATCGGGAGGAAGCGACTCTGAACTGAGAGGGTGGACACAAGCTTGTCGCTCCAAGGTGAGACCAGCCGGGTCTTCAGTCACCAGTCAGGGTGTTCGGAGACGTGCCTCCCCTCTGGCCCGTCAGGGTTAACGTCTCCTGCCTGTGAGGCTGCTGCAGACCTCCAGCCAGCTCCCAGCCCCCACAGCTGCTGTCTGCCCAGTGTTGTGAAGTCTGCTGCCTGCACATGCCAAAGGTTAGTTTTCCCCCAAACACCCACTTCGTCCTTCAGCACCTTCTCTGGGCACATCCTGCTCCCAGAGTGGCAGTATTTATACTTTGGAAATTGGCAAGCAGCACAAAGCGGGGATGCATTTTTGTATATCTGAATGCCTAGACTTTGCACAGGCTTCCCATAACAGTAGGAATGCGCCCTGGACTTAAACGTGGTAGGGTGTTTGGGGCCATGACCTTGGGCAGGACACAAAGGATCTGAGGGAAAAAATGAGGAAATAGCCTTCCGGGAAGACTAAGACTCCATGGAGAAAATTTCTCACCATGTGGAAATGAGGAAAATTCCAACGTATATCTTCGTTGTTATGCATGTCGTATTTGTAAAGGAAAAGGAAGTAGTCATAACTCATAGGAAAGGAAAAACTGGACTGACAAAAACAGAAATTGTACCAAAGAAAACACACATGTGGTAAAGAAACACATGAAACGATGGCAGGAATCCCTAGGAAATGCAATTACAACATAGCAATGCACATGTTTTAAAAGTGCTGACAATGGGGCGCCTGGGTGGCTCAATGGGTTAAAGCCTCTGCCTTAGGCTCAGGTCGGGATTCCAGGGTCCTGGGATCAAGCCCTGCATCGGGCTCTGTGCTCA
>NW_022634065.1:0-4300 GCF_010015895.1 Lontra canadensis
GTTCTACTATCCAGACTATATAAAGAACTATTACAAGTCAACCACAACAAAACACAAAAAAACCTCAAGTAATCCAATTTTAAAATATGCAAAGTATCTGAACAGACATTTCTTCAAATTGCCAACAAGGACATGCAAAGATACTACACATCATTAGTCATTATAAAAAATGCATATGAAAACCATGGTGCATTATGCTTCAATTATGGCCATCTGGGGTGGGGGAGTGGGGAACTGCTGGATGGGCATTATTAAAAAAAAAAAAAGGGTGTGAATATGAAGAAATTGGAAGCCCAGTGCATTGTTAGAGGGAATGTAAAATGACATACCCTTTGTGGAATGTTTAGGAGTTCCATTAAAAAAAGTTAAACATAAAATTGTCATATGATTCAATAACACCATTCCTAGGTATTGGCCCAAATAACTTGTTCTCAAATGCTTGTATGTATGCTATTGTTCATAGCAGCCCTATTCACAGTAGTAAAAAAGTAGAGACAACTGAAATGTCCACTGACAGATGAATGGATGAAGAAAATGTGATATATATGTATAATAGGATATTATCCAAAGAGAAAAAAAGTGAAGTATTAATACATGTCTCAATGTGGATATACCTCAATATCATGATCCTAAGTGAAAGAAGCCAGACATAAGAGGTCACAAATGGTATGATTCCACTTACATGAAGTATCCAAAATTGGACATCCACAGAGAAAGAAAACAGATTAGTATTTGCCAGGGGATTGTGAAAGAAGGAATGGGAAATGCAACTGCTAAATGGCTACAGAATTTTCTTTTGGGTGAGCAATGTTTGGAACTTAATATGGGTGGTGGTTACAGAACAGTATGGATGGACTAAATGGTCCAAAACTGTACACTTTAAGATGATCAATTTAAAAAATTTGTGGCAATATCATAAAAAATACAACAAACATGTTAAGGAAAAAGGGTATTACAGAACTATATCATATAGTTAATGCAAATTGTGTATTTTCTGGACTTTATGATTTTAATAGCTTAATTAAATGTATGACTGGTTATCGCTGTCTTTGTCCTAAATAAATTTCATGTTTGTTCCTAATCCTGTATTTATAAATGTGCATTCATAATTTGGGGGTTGTTTTCTTAAAAGAGGGCACTGCAATATGAAGAAACTTAAATATCCTCGCACTCTATCCACACTTGGGAGTAGGAGAAAGGTAAAATGAATCTCCAAGTTGCCATATTGGAAACAAGCATCTCCATACAATAGTTGTGCATTAGGCCTCGAAAGCAATGAGTTCTGATGATGCTGGAAGGAAAAGGAGTTCAGAGACTCTTAGAACTGAGCAAAAAAGAAATTAAATAAAGGTAGAGTTTGCTAAATGTATTTGAGTCTACTGAGGGTATAGCTGCACTTCAGGAAGCTACCTGAACAGAGAATACTTAGAGTACAAAACCAGTTATGCAATTTTTCAATAATTGAGGTATAGTTGATGTATAATATCATAGTGGTTTTAGGTGCCCAACATAGTAATTTGACACTGAGATGCGTTAACAAATGCTTACCACAGTAAGTGTAGTTACCATCTGCCATGTAATTATTTTAATGAGAAAATGAAGCCCAGTGGAAACAGAACATTGTTAAATAAAGAAACAGAATATAGGCCAAGATTTGGCTCAGATGGAAGAAAATTTTACAATGTCAAAATAATATAAATTAGTATAAAAATCCAACTGATCATTACAATAGTTATTTTCAAAATTATATTAAATATTAAAAAAGGATGTACGAAGGATGGGAAATGTACAAATTTCAAGTGCCCACCTTCCATAATTAAGCCAGTAAATATTTAAATAGTTTCTAACTCAAAATATTAAGAAGTAGTAATGTATAAAATAGAGGATATGAACCTGTTAATAGCTGAGGGCTGTGGAGAATAGGAGGTAAGGTGCATGAAAGCCTCCTGAGGGCAGGGGGCTACTAATTTTCATTAATAGAATTCTAAGATTCTTGACTTTTGAATTTGAATATGTGTATCTTTTTTTTAAAGATTTTTATTTATTTATTTGACAGAGAAAGGGAGAGAGAGAGGGAGTGAGATGATGAGAGGCAAGCTGAGGGGGAAGCAGGCTCCCCTCTGAGCAGGAACCTTGGATGGACTCCATCCCAGGACCCTGGGATCATGACCTGAGCTGAAGGTAGACACTTAACTGACTGAGCCACCCAGGCATCCCAAATATGTATACCTTTAATAAAAAATAATAAATTTACTGAATTAATATTCTGAGGAAGAATAACACAATAATGAGGTCATTTGGTACACACACAATTCCTTAGGGTCATAATAAGCAGTTTTAGGGGTAATTTGTGATGCTTTCTTCAAGACAACTAGGTTAAAGAAAGCATTTGTAATGCTTTCTTTAAGACAATTAGGAACTAAAGAGGAATTAGAGATTGTTTTATTATTTTTATTATTATTTATTATTATTTATGCTTTGTGATATGAAACAGATTTTTTTCTCTCATATTTCTTTCTTTTAGTTAAGACTTTTACTATTACTATTATTATTATTTTAGAGCAGGTTTATGTTCACAGCAAAATCAAGAGGGAAGTACAGGGATTTCCCATAACATTTTCACCCACATGTGCATAGTCTCCTCCATTATCAACAATCCCCACCAGAGTGATCCATTTGTTACAACTCACGAACTTACACTGACTCATCATAATCACCCAGAGTCCATAGTTTAAATTACAGTTCTCTCCTGGTGTGTACACTCTTTGGGTTTGGACAAATGCATGAGATGTATCCATCATTATGGTATCACAAAGAGAATTTTCATTGCCCTACAAATCCTGTCTGCATCTATTCATCCCTAACCCCTTACCCCTACCCATGGCAACCATAGTCTTTTTACTATTTCCATAATTTTGCCCATCCCAGAATATCGTATAGTTGGAATCATACAGTATGTACCTTTTCAGACTGTCTTCTTTCACTTAGTAATATGCATTTAAGATTTCCCCCATGTCTTCTCATAGCTTGATAACTCATTGCCTTTTTTTTAAATGAAAAAGATACAATTTTTTAATTTAATTTCTTTTCAGTATAACAGAATTCATTGTTTATGTACCACACCCACTGCTCCATGCAATACATGCCCTCCATAATACCCATCACCAGGGTCCCCCAACCTCCCACCCCCTGCCCCTTCAAAACCTCAGATTGTTTTTCAGAGTCCATAGTCTCTCATGGTTTGTCTCCCCCTCCAATTTCCCTCAACTCCCTTCTCCTCTCCATCTCCCCATGTCCTCCGTGTTATTTCTTATGCTCCACAAATAAGTGAAACCATATGATACTTGTCTCTCTCTGCTTGACTTATTTCACTCAGCATCATCTCTTCCAGTCCTGTCCATGCTGATACAAAAGTTGGGTATTCATCCTTTCTGATGGAGGCATAATACTCCATAGTGTATATGGACCACATCTTCCTTATCCATTCGTCCACTGAAGGGCATCTTGATTCTTTCCACAGTTTGGTGACCGTGGCCATTGCTGCTATAAACTCATTGCCTTTTAACAGATATTTTTCTCATTCTAAAATATTTTATCTTAACTTATTTTCAAATGCTTCCAGAGTTGAAGAAGTTTGAATTATTAGTTTTCAGTGTAGATTATTTTATCTAAAAATTGGGAAGAACTATATCAGAATATTTTTATATAGATGACATCCTGAATTTAATATTTAAAGAATTAGCTCATCATTATTCCCTCTCTTCTCCAAATTTCTTCCATGGTCATTTCCCAGGCTTTCTCTTATTATGCTACAACTTACTTAATGACATCATCTATTTCTTATTTCATCATGCACAAAATTTCAGGATAACCATGAATCAATCTCATATACAAAAAAATTCAATTTTTACATTATTCAACACATTCAGTTTCTAGTTAGTTTGAGGGATACTCCAGATACCCCCAGATCCTAAGCATATAGGGATGAAATAAGATAGCAGACAACTCCCTTCTCTGAAATGAGGATTATCTAGGAGAACAGAAATATAAAAGGGAAAGTGAGAGAGAGAAGAAAGATATGTAAAAATTAATATTGACAGTGTTGTAAAGAATAAAATACTGAAATAAAGACTCTAAAGAAGAACCTCCTCATATATGGTCTTTTTTGAAAATGACTTTTTTCTGGAAATGACATTTAATTAGAGGCCTGGAATTTGGAGGTAGAGTGAGAGCAGAGGTAGGGATAGAGGTGTAAAAGAGCTTGAGGAATTAAAAGAGAGTCAGTGTTACAACTGATAAG
>NW_022634066.1:0-4299 GCF_010015895.1 Lontra canadensis
CTGGAGGTGCCATTTCTAAACCATGTTTGAGTTTCAGACACCACTGGTCTGTGCAGCTGTGGGTCCCCCTTGGCGTTACACATTCTGTGGGTTCGGACAAATGTACAGTAATAATCCCGAACCTATCATTATGGTCTCACGGAGAGTACTTTCACTCCCTAGAAGTCCTTTGTGCTCCCCCTGTTCTCCCTCTCCCTGACCCCTGGCAACCACCCCTCTCTTCACTGCCTCCGTAGTGTTGCCGCCTGCAGGGCCGGCATCCTACCTACTGCTGTGGGTTTTGCAGATTGGCTCCTTCCCCTTGGTAATGCGTGTGGAAGTTTCCTCCTCCTCCTTTCAGGGCTTGGAAGCGCACTTCTTTTTAGCACTGAATAATGTCCTGCTGTGTGCCTGTGAATGCATTTCTGAATGAGTGAGTGAGGGAGAAGGCATCTCTCCTGCCAGTCCCGGACCCCAGGAGGGGCACAGAGGGGACCCATTTGGGGTCTCAACATACTCCGCATGTCTAGAATAGCTTCCAGCCCCCAGGAGGGCCTCCCTGGATTCTTCCGACAGAATGGGGATGCTTAGAGGAGTCTCCAATCTTTGTCCTGTCTCCCTGAAGCAGCCCGACTCACATTTAACACGGCCTCTGATGTAGAGCTAGGACGGGGGAGCGTCGCCCTCCCCCGCCAGGCTGGTCTGAAGCCGGTGAGGCAGCCCCATCCTCCCACGGGGTGACCCTTGGCTGTGGGGGCCCAGCAGGCTCGGGGGTGACCTTGGAGCCTGCAGCTGGAGTACAGGAAAGGTAAGGAGGTTGAGTGGGGGGGTTTGAAGCCAGGGCTGAGTAGCCAGGAGGCCCTTCATGAGTGCTAGAGCAGGATCAAACCTGCTTATCTCCTGCTCACGGCTCCCCCCACCCCCTGTCCTGTCCTGATGCCCACTCTCACTGCTCTCCTGTATTACTGCCCCTCTCCTGCTCCACACAGAGAACGAGATCAGTCTGCCTCAGGGCCTTGGTACTGCTGCTCGCTCTTCCTGGAAGGGTCTCCTCCAAACATCTTCCCACGGTCGGCTCGATCCAGTCCAGATGTGTCCTAAGCTCTTGGAGCCACAAGTCTGCTCATTAGCAAAGGAGAATCATGGTTCTTTGGGGATTCACTGAGATATGCCTGGAAAACTCATCCGCCTTTATAATCCGGGTTTACAGTCCTGCCCAAACAACATTTGGCTGCTATCTGACTTGAAGCTATGGGATTCTTCTGAGAAACAGATGAAGATGTTTGTATCCTGGAATGGAGATGAAAGTCCCACAGTTTTCTGCCTCCAGGCTGGGGCAAATTCTCCCCATCGTGTTCTGATAACAGTTGTGTGACAGACATTTCTCAGGGTCATTCCTGGAGGCCCAGGCCTGAAGTCAGTATTTACGAGGGGCCTACCACGGGCTGGGCCCTGATTTCCTTCCCCGCACCCCCGAGAACCCGAGGCGTGGGAGGAAGAGACTCTTTCCTCCTCTGTGCTCCCGGCGTCATCAGCCTTAGCCACTCACTCTGACCAAATAACAAAACCCAAAGCTCTCAGCGGAGTAGGGGGCTCTGCACCTTTCCAGACTCCATGTCCCCTACGGTCCCGTCCCTGTCCTTGCCGGTCCCCTGCCCCAAAGAACCCAGTGCTCATTCACTCCTCACTCCTCACCAGCTCCCGTGTCCTGGTCTAGTCACACGTGCACGGCCCTGGGTGACACGTGGGAGAAAGCCGGGCACTGACTCAAAGCTGTCAGGATTCGGGGCCCCTGCACTTCACGTAGCAGGGGCGGGGAGGGAGGAAAGGCACTGTCAGAGCAGCACTGGTGTTTGGGAAGATAACCGGGCCCCTCGGGGAGCAGACGGGGGTCAGGCAGCTGGAGGATCCTCTGGGCGCCTGTGTGGGTGGGGTGCACCTCCCGCCTCCCACAAGAGATTGAGTTGATCCCGGGAGGAGTCGTGACACTGAGTCCCTCTGAGAGGCTCTGGTTCTGCACAGATAAGGGACTTAGATGCCTTCAGCTCAAGATAACTGGCGTCTGACGTGGCATATGTTGGGGTGACACAGCCTAGTCTCCATCAGAGATATCTGAGTGAGCACCGGCTGTGTGTCGGGCACAATGCTGGGCGCTGCAGGGGCTCAAGGGAACAGTCCCTGCCTCCTGGGGCTTGTGCACTGTCAGGAGAGGTGTGGAGGGATGGAAATCCTTGTGCGCGGCCAGTGGCAATGTGAAATGGGGCAGGTCCTCAAAACGGGAAACCAACAGTTACCATGTGCTCTGGGGACCCCACGTCCGGGTCCGTACCTGAAGGACCAGGGACTCACCCCGGTGTTTGTCCCCACGTTCAGAGCAGCATTACTGTGAATAATCGTGCCCCAAACAAAGCGGGACCTGCCCAGACAACGGGGTTTATCCTACCGCTCTGCTACATGGTTTGTGGGGCCTTGAAAACGTTACGTGACACCAACGAGCCAGGCACAAAATGAGAACCGGGCATAAGGGCACTTTCCTCTGGTCCTAGAACGGGCCAGTCTGAAAAGAACGCTGGTTTCCAGGAGTCAGGGAAGGGGAAACAGGGAGCCTGCGCGTGTTTGGGATGATGGGAAACCTGAAAGTGGAGAGGAGCCATGTGGGCACGAGGTCCCGAGTTGCTGGGGTTGCCATGTCGTCCACATGAAGATGGCCAAGGCGGCAAATTTTGTGATGTACCCTTTATCACGACAGAAAAAATTTTTTTTAAAAGATTTTATTTATTTGACAGAGAGAGAGATCACAAGTAGGCAAAGAGGCAGGTGGGGCGGGGGAGTTGGGGGAAGCAGGCTCCCCGCTGAGCAGAGAGCCCGATGCGGGGCTCGATCCCAGGACCCTGAGATCGTGACCCGAGCCGAAGGCAGAGGCTTTAACCTACTGAGCCACCCAGGCGCCCCCAACAGAAAATTTTTAATGCAAAAATTAATGTTGCCCATCTCATTCACAATTTTGCATATTGATTAGATATTGAAAGTATATGACTTCATGCACAGTGGCTTATATAAAGAGTATTATTTAAATAAATTTTAAAACCTATCCGTGAGTGACTTGCAGCAGCTCTATTGCTAATAGCCCCAAACTCGAAACAGCCCCAAATGCCCTTTAACTGGTAGGTTGACCAAAAACCTTTAGCGTTTCAATGGAATACTACTTGGCAATAAAAACAGAGTGGATTCTCGGAATTCTCTCCAGGGCAGTATGCTGAGTGAAAGGAGCCAACCTCCAAAGGTTATACGCCGTCTGATTCCGTTTACGTGAACCCTTTTTATTTTTGTATGTATTTTAGAGAGGGAGAGAGGGTGGTGGCGGGGGGAGAGCAGAGGGAGACCGAGAACCTCCAGCAGACTCCCCACTGAGTGTGAGCCGCGACCCGGGGCCTGATCCCCGGACACAACATCGTGACCTGAGCTAGAATCAAGAGTCGGACACCCGACTGACGGAGCCCCCCAGGCGCCTCCCATTTAAACGAGTTCTCAGAAAGACAAAGCCGTGGTGACAGAGAACAGACGGGCTGAGGAAGTGCGACCGAAAGGGGCACCCCTGGGGAGTCTTGAGGAACTCCTACCGCTGGCTACAGAGTCCGTGGCTGGGTTAAAGCTCAGAACGACACACTCAGAAAAGGTCAGCTGTGCTGTATGTTCATTTTAAAAATAAAATAAGAGCCCGAGGGCCTCAAGGGCCCTCTGTCCTTCCACCGCTTGAGGGGGTGGGCCTGCAGGGCCCTTCTGGTGCTCATCACCAGGAGCTGGCCCGGACTTTGCAGGCCAAAGAGGATGCTCCCTTCAGATGCCAGGCAAAAATAAAAGAAGGAACACACGTGAGACCCAGGAGTTCCCTTCCGCTCTTGAAATAAACTGCATCTCCCTACGGAGGTCGGCTTTGGATAATTGGCTAGCCAGAGTGTCCCCAGATTCACCTCTGGCTGTATGGCCCTCTTCCTTTGATTTCTGAATCCCCAGGCTTTGCTCCCGCCCCAGGGCCTTTGAACCCCTGGTCTCTCTGTCCACGACTGTCTTCCACCAAGACCCCCCACTGACTCCGAGCTCACCAGGCTCCCAGGTCTGGAACCTATGGTGTGTCAGGAGGTGGGCCCTGAAGTGTACACAGAGCAAGAGTGCCAGCAGCCACAGGGGGACTCTCCCCACGGATCCAAGAAGCACCTGGGGTACACGCCAGACGCAGCTTGGAGATGGTCGGATCCTTATTTTGTATCTGCCTGGGATAGCTACTCCAGTGGTGTCTGAAACTCAAACATGGTTTAGAAA
>NW_022634067.1:0-4297 GCF_010015895.1 Lontra canadensis
GCAGAGAGAAGTTGCACCATGATGCAGCGATCACAGCCAATATTACAGGGAGCTCTGGGGCTCAGATGGTCCTGCAGAGTCGTCCTGAATCAAGGAAGTGCCCACATTCCCACAAGGAAGACGGTATTACCATTCCCGGCTTATGCATGAGCTCAGAGAGGTAAGTGACTTGCTCAGGCTCACAGAAATGTAAATGGCTGAGTTGGGATTCCTACCCAGATCTTTCTCACTTCAACAGCTCCTTCCAGATCCTTCCCTGGCATCTCCCAGCACTGGGCTCCTCAGGTGGGTCTTCTGCATCTCTCCAATAGGAGAGAGAGAGAAAGTGCTCCCACGGGAGGTTTCACAGGCCAGGTCTGGGGTGTGAACTCATCACTCCTCCACATCCAATGAGCCGGAACTCTGCTGTGATGGTCCCCAGGCCCCCGCCCCCAACGCTGATGACACAGGAGACAGAAATGTGGCCTCGCTCTGTACCAGCAGCACAGGAGAAACCGCTTAGAATCGCTTAGGCCACAGAGAGGAGACTGGGTTCCTGCTCTCAAAAGAGGGAGCAGGGCTGGGAACCTGCTGTAGTCAGGGCCCATCTGGTTCATCAGTTTGCTGTAAAACCATAAAAACCAGCTACTTTCACTCATAGAAGGCACACAGTTCTTTTCCTTATTCTTATTTAGTAGCTCTTTGGGCAAATCTTTTTAACTTTTAGAAGACCAGCATTACTTAACTCACAGGATGCACTATTGGGAGATGCAATGATACAATAAACTTAAAATACAAAATAAACTCTTGATAAATTGATTATTATTATTATTATTATTATTTTGTATCTGATAGGTTCTATAAAAAATGATCTCCTTACGTTTAACATGTATAAAGGAAATTTTTTAAAAGATTTTATTTATTTATTTAACAGAGAGATCACAAGTAGGCAGAGAGGCAGGCAGAGAGAGAGGGGAAAGCAGGCTCTCTATTGAACAGAGAGCCCTACATGGGGCTCGATCCCAGGACCCTGAGATCATGATTTGAGCCAAAGGCAGAGGCCCAACCCACTGAACCACCCAGGCATCCCAAGGGAATTTTTTATATATTGATTTGTGTATGATGGAAAATCTGTTCCATGAACATCAATGTGTACTTTTCTGGCTGAACCAAATAACCCATACAAATGAACTTACATTTGACCAGGACAAATGGTAAACGGAATTGCTGGGCATTGAGTGCTGATTTCTCCTCATATTTTATTATATTCTCACTTAATGATATAACATTTTTACCCTAGCATGTGTATCAAGAATGGATTATTTATTCTTTTAGCTTTCCTTTTCTTCTGTCCTCCATTCCTCAGCCATCTATTTCATCACTGTTAGTCCCTAGAAATAAATAACCCAGGTTCCAGTCTTGATGGTGGGTCACCATTTTATTGATCTATTTACTCTACCCATGAAGTTTACTCTAAATAACAATGTGTAATGAACTGTATTGCATGTGTTTGTTTCTTTTTGTATTTTCTCATTTCAGAATTTTCTGAGGCTAATATAAAAGGAAATTACCAAAATGGAGCAAGCAAGCCTTCTTAAGACAGTCTTTTTTTTTTTTTTAATAGTATCAGGAGTTCATAAGTGAGAAAGAATTTATGCATGGCCCCATTAGAGAACCCATGAAGATTTCTGAAACTTTCAGAGAGCTGCAAGCCCCAGCCTGGACTTAACTTCCTCCTTGCCATGACACCTGAATCATTGCATCCTTTACTTCTAAAGAAGCTCCAAACTCTCATTTGCATATTACCCCAACCAATCCAAGTTACCCTAATTCCCATCTCTGTTTTACATAGAGGACCTGAATGAGAATTACACTCATAGCCTTTCACCTGTATAACTCTGCTTCTCTTTGATTTCCTGGAAACACAATTTAGGTTTCTACCTGAATCTGTATCTCTCAAATAGTCATTTTAAATGCCCAAGTAAATGTATGCTTTTGTTTTCAGTGAATTCTTTCTTAACCAGCACTACCCTAATGCTATTCCATGCTGTATTATTTTAATTCAGAAAGCAAGGTGAGTGCAAGTCAGGCAGAGTTTCTGAATTGCTCTGAATAGAGCATTATGGAGCCTCCTGAGAAAGTGCTTGATGCAAACCAACACAAAGATGAGAAGGAAAGTTATATCCAGAAATTGCCCACAAGCACCCGAGTCAATACCATGGAGAGCAAGACAGAGGCCTTCAGTGAAGATCTGTTCAGAAATGCCTCTGGGAATATAATTTCTTAGAGTTTCAAAGACCTATTAATTCTTGTGTTGTCATATGTTATGTTCTTCTCTTCTGAATCAACTTTCCTTCAGCTATTGTCATAAAGTAAGTGACTCCTAGAACGTATATTTGTTTTTGCAAGAATTTCAAAATACTTTCTTTTTTCCTTCCTTCCTTCCTTTTCTTTCTTTCTTCTTTCTTTCTTTTCTTTCTTTCTCTCTCTCTCTTTCTTTCTTTCTTTCTTTCTTTCTTTCTTTCTTTCATTCTTTCTTTCTTTCCTTCTTTCTTTCTTTCTTTTTCTTCTCTTTCTTAAAATCCACTTCTTACATACCTGATGGTTCAATTGATATTTAAGTTATACTCCCCTTGCAAATATATAAAATGTTATAAGGCATGTTGAGATTCTCAAGATAATTTTATAGAATTAACCTAAATATGCTTGAATAATTGGTTTATAGATCTCTGCATTTTATTTTATCTTTAGATACTGGAGAAGAATCAGCAGAGTGAGTACCTCAGGAGGGAGTCCTCCTGATTTCACCTAAAGCCAATCTTACAGCTACTGAGATCTAACGGTCAGTGAATTAACCATGCCACTTTCACTGGAGAATGCTCCACCAACTGTGCTTTGGGGTTTTTATATGCTATTTAAATTTATTCCACTTAATTCCATCCTTAAACCATATTTTCTCTAGCAGCATAAGATAATGTGATTACTACAAAATAATTTTATGAACTATAGTCTTATTGTGCATTATTCATGAACGGAATTCCACTTGAGAACAAAAAGAGTTCAGTTGAACTTAATGAAATTTTTAAGTTTCAGTGAACTTTATTGAGTCTCTTTTTGGTGCTTTTATATTTTCCATTATATTCTTATGAAAGAATAGCCCAATTTGTGACTGCATGTCCCAATGATGAGTAATTTTCTAACATTCAAAAAACTTGTCATTCTAAAATGGAATTTATCAGATTTATCTGATTGAATTAACGGAACTATCATGGGCTATATTCTGATATCATTAGGAGAAAATCTAAACCTATGGTGGAAACTCTACTTTAACTACAAGAGCAATTATTCTTATGATCTAAATAGCACAACCAAAACACAATGCAGAATTTTTATGCAATGCAACCAAAGAAATAAAATAATAATTTGATTGTATTTTTATAGTGCAGGGAAATTACAGGCCAGTGATTAGTATTAAGAAGTCCCTAACAATTCCATGTGCTTGATAATGGCATACCATTTATCAGTGGGTAATTCCTTACCTTCTGTGTTGTTTTCTTCTGAATAAATTGTAAGTCATTAAAAAAAAAGAAGTCCCTAACGACACACAATTTTTAGATTAATTTTTATTTCTTTTTACCAATAGATTGCTCCAAACAGTAATTTATAATGGTCAACCTCATTAATATATATTTTGACATTTTTGTTTGTTTGTTTGTTTGTTTATTTCCTTGTTGGATTGGCTATAGATGTGTATATGGCAATCTCAGAGACTGCTAACTTGAAAAAGTAAAAGGAAGCTAATATGTGGCTTTGAACTATGTACGACACTGGGGCATTTCACATTATTTTTGGTATTCTTCATTATAGTCTGAATTATGTAATAATTTATGGATTCTACAAATGTGGACAATGAAGTTTTAAGCAGTTAGCAATAATCTCAACATTCATAAATGGTATAAGACAGGAGAAAGTTAATTTTGTTTACTGAGTTCTTTTTAAATGTTATTGGTGTATAGGAAAGGGAGATGTTAAAGTTAATGAGAAAAGTGGGTATTGTCTTTGCTTAAACTGGGTAACTGACTTCTCATAGAACATTGGCCAGATTATTCAGATTTTAAACTTTATACATCTATTTTAAATAACCATAATTAAAGGGGAATAAAGCATATATAAGGACACATTTTACTTAATATCAAACCTCTGACCACTGGAAGTATTTAGGTGAACTGTTTCGCTTCAAGTTGTTTTTTGATAGCAGTAACGATCTAAACATAAAAGGAAAACAATTCACCTAAATACTTCCAGTGGTCAGAGGTTT
>NW_022634068.1:0-4295 GCF_010015895.1 Lontra canadensis
TTGTTAGGGGTCAACATGTAAATTATCTTGTTTTATTTTTAACGAGGGTTTAATTTTAAGACCACTAATAATACTAATAATTATTCAAGTTGATATAATGCTAGATGTAATCAAATATTATCTTTATTGTAGATGGTAGTAGCTCTGATGTCTCAGCTTATGTCCTTGCTTCCATGTATAGCCATTATGGCAACAGGAAAATTAAAATACTCAACTATGTAACAGAGCTGTATTATAGAATTGGATTTTTTTATTTGAGATTTTCAAACTTATTAATTAATGCTATCATAGACTAAAGATACTGGTGTCTATAGGCAGTAAACATAAATGTGTGTTTAAGACAAGGCCATAGCACTAGAATTCATAAATCCACTGAGTTAGGAATTCCCCACTTTAGACATTTACTCAGTTAATAGTTTCTTAATCTTGAAATCATTCAAAAGGATGCAGTAATCTGGTATGTATATACATTCCCAGAGACAAAGCAGGACCTTTCCTTCATTTATTTTATTGCCCTTTGGTGTGTGTGTGTATGTATGTGTGTGTGTGTGTGTATAAATATATATAACCTGGTTTATATATAAACCACCTGGTTTATGTGGAGAAATGAAAAATTGCATAGAATAGTGGTGTGTTATCTGAAGAGTGTCTTATAGCCGCTCTGTGCCTCAGTTTCCTCAACTTTAAATGGGGATATTAACAGTTTGGATTGTTGGGGTAAGAAATGAAAATGTGTAACGTGTCTGGAACATGCTAAGTTCTTGATAAATATTATTGTGCCAAGGTAATATTTTTAATTACCACAAACATTGCAAGGTAGATATTGTTAAAAAGAAGAGTAGATGACTTAAGACCTGTAGCAGGGCTACAACTCAAATCCAGACCTAGCTGATGCCTGAGCACATCTTTTGTTCCCCCATAGCATGCAAACAAAGCCTAGAAAACAGGACACTTTTCAGCACCATTCCACAAATGGACGTTTAGGGTCTTAATGGAGAAAATAACTGGTTACTAACTTGATCCCCCCCCTTATTTTGGTAAGCAAATACTACATAATTTTATTCTAATGTAAAATTTAAAGGGACTTTAATAAGGTATTTACAATGCTCTAGGCATTTTCCTAAAAGCTTTATATGGATTAGACTATTGAATCTTCACAGAGTACTTAAGTAAATTTTTTAAAATCACACAGGGAGAAAGAGACAGAACTTGCATTCTTCACCACTATTTTAAATCAAAGAAAATACATTATATTCCTGGTTATGAAGACTCAGTATTAATAGAAATCTATGAATTCAGTACATTCCCAGTCTGTATATCAGTTATATGAATATTTCAATGGAACTTGATAAAATGATTTTAGAATTTATCAAAAAATCGATTGTGCAAGAATAGAAAACAAGGAAGGAAATGGTGAAACTTGATTTACCAGAAGCAAAACATGCTGCAAAAACAGTAGTAATTAAAACACTGCTGACCAGCATGATAATAGACAAATAGATAATGGTGACAGAAGATAGAAATTAGTAATAGTCCTATATGATTTTGGGAAATCTAAAATATAATTAATGTGGCATTTTAAAGCATTTCAACTATTAGGAAAAGGGAATAGTATTTAGTTTAAATAGCTATAAAACTGGGGGAAAATATTCATTTTCTCACTCACAAGATGTAAAATCAAACTCCTTATGGATAAAAGAATAACTAATGAAAAATAGAAAACCAATAACATAATTAGAAGAAAATTTGGAATAATATTTTTATAAATTTGGTATATGAAAGACTATTTTGCATGAAGTATAGAGACTATTAAAGAAAAACTAATAAATTTGGCTGTATATTCCCATGATACGATTTATTTTTAACAAAGTATTATTATGCATATTACTGTATATTTACTGTGCTCACATTGATTTCATTATACTAATTTTTTGAACCACCACATATAGAAATGACTTTTATATTTATCCTGTTGATCAACTATCATTATAGCCACAGTAAAAAAGAAGAGAAAAGTGGCTAATTGTTGACATGAAACAGAAATTTCCACTTTTTATAGTTAACTGGTAACCTAATGAGCTTGATTGTCTACCAAGTGCACAGACTTAAACTTGTCAGAAAAATAATTATTAGAACCATAATATGTTCTAATAATCATCTACTCTGATCATTTTTCCAAGAAGTTTGGGTTCTAGTATCTTTATCAGAGTTCTTTATTTCTTCATACAGATTTGAGTTACTGTCTAGTGTCCTTTCATTTCAGACTGAAGAACTTAACGTTAGCATTTCTTGTAGAGCAAGTTTAGTAGCAGTGATTCTTCTTCAGTTTTTTGTTTATCTGGGAATGTTTTCATTTCTCCATTTTTTGAAAAAGATAGTTTTGCTGGATATGGTATTTTTGGCTGACAGGTTTTTGTTTCTCTTTTCTTTAAAAATATCATATTGTCATCTGGCCTTCATGGTTGTTGATAAGAATTCTGCTGTCAGTTTTGTTGGAGATACTTTGTATATGATGACTTGCTTCTCTTTTGCTGCTTCCAAGACTCTCTGTCCTTTGTTTTTAATAAATTGACTGTAATGTGTCTTTACATGGGTCTCTTTGCATTTATCTTTTTGGAACTCATGGAGTTTTTTGGATGTGTAGATTTGTACTTTAATTTGGGGAATTGGGGCCATCATTTCTTCAAATAGTCTTTCTGTATCCTTTTCTCTCTTCTGGGATTCCAATAAAAGTATATTATAGTATTCTTAATGGTATCCTACAGGTTTCTTAGGCTTTGTTCTTTCTGTTCTTTTAGTTTTCTTTCTGTTTTTCAGATTGGATGATTTCAGTTGACCTATCACCAATTTTGTAGATCCTTTCTTTTGCCTGCTCACTTCTGCTGTTTGAATCCCTCTCATCAGTTTTTGACTTTGGTTATTTTGTTTTTCAGGTCTAGAATTTCTTAGCTCCACTTTATAATTTTTATATCTTTATTGGTCTTCTCTATTTGTTCATGCATTATTCTCCTGTTTTTAAATTCCTTTTTCTCTTTTCTTTTTCCCTTAGCTCACTAAACATATTTGAGACAATTGAATTGAATTAGTCTTTGGTAAGTCCAGTGTCTGTGCTTCTTCAGAAGCAGTTTGTCAATGCTTCTTAGCATGCTTTCTTTCTTTCTTCCTTTTTATTCGTCTGAAAACTGGGCATTGTGAATATTATAATGTGGTAACTCCAGAAATCACATTTTTCTCCCTTGTTAGGGTTTGTTTCTCTTTCTACAGATGTAAGCTTGTGACTCTTTGATGACTTTTGTACAATATTTTGTTAAATCTATATTTGCTATGTATAATCTCTCAAATATTTTATAAAGCCTGTATGGCTTATATAAAACATTTGTTCCTTTTTTAAATAGAAGAATGTTCATTTAATGATATACTCATATCATCAGTTATTATCAATAATAACTCATATAATACAATATTATATTAGTTTCATGTGTACAATATAGAGATTTAACAATACTATAAATACATTATGCTTTGTTCACCATGGTAAGTGTAGTAACCATCTGTCACTATAAGCATTCCTTTAGCTTGTTGTCAGGTAGGTTTGGCAGATATTTTCTTGGGGGCCAGAAGGTGAAAGAGAGAGAGAAGAAAGAAAGGAAGAACTCTTCCAGTCTTTGCAGGTTGGATCTGTGCTGGCCGTCTTTAATATTTAGTCATGACACTTCTAACTCTGTCTTAGCTCTAACTTCCTGCTTGCACTGAGCCTAGATAACAGACAGAGCTGGCATGATCTGGCTTTCTAAATTCCAAAGTATACACAGGTATCTTTTGAATACCCAAATGTCTCAAAGAAACTCTCTGCCCAGATTTTCCTCCCAGGTTTTCATTGCTCTGTTGTATATCTCAACCAGTCTTTTATATCAGGAGATTATGGCTTATTTCATTTGCCTTACAATGTTTTGGAAGAATGACTGTTGCTTTGCAACCCTGAATGAGTTATGATTTGGGTGACACAAAAACAAGCAACATGAATCAGTCGTTTCAGTAGTCTCCTAACAGAACCAATATAGATCTTTGTGAATAAGGTCTGCTTTGCTTCCTCTGGGACCAGAGACAGGGTCCCACACTGGGAATTTTGGCTGCCATTTTCAGTACCACCAAGACAATGAAGGAGGTAATATTTTATTACATCTAGCATTATATCAACTTGCATAATTATTAGTCTTATTAAATTAAAATTTATTGTTAAAATTAAAACCTCGTTAAAAATAAAACAAGATAATTTACATGTTGACCCCTAACAA
>NW_022634069.1:0-4293 GCF_010015895.1 Lontra canadensis
ATACCAAGGAGAGCAGTGGAATTCCAGAGGAGGAGAAAGCAAAGCACGGAACTCATGGCTTTCTCCCCATGATTCTTTAGCCTTGCAGTTAATTTAATTTTCTTTCTTTTTCAATTTTTTTTCTCTTCTTCTGCTAAATTTTTTTAACTTTTACCCTTTTCTTTTTTAACGTTTTTTAACTAGTTTATCTAATATATATATTTTTTTTTCCTTTTTATATTTTTTCATTATTGGTTTTCTTTTTTATTTGTTTCTTTTTTTTTTCTTTTTTTTCTTTCTGAACCACTTTATATCCCTTTCCCCCACCCCCCTCACGATTTGGGATCTCTTCTGATTTGGCTAAAGCATATTTTCCTGGGTTTGTGCCACCCTTTTAGTATTTTAATTGTTCCTTCATATACTCTTATCTGGACAAAATGACAAGGCGGAAAAATTCACTACAAAAAAAAAGAACAAGAGGCAGTAGCAAAGGCTAAGGACCTAATCAATACAGACATTGGTAATATGTCAGATCTAGAGTTCAGAATGACGTTTCTCAAGGTTCTAGCCGGGCTCGAAAAAGGCATGGAAGATATTAGAGAAACGCTCTCGGGAGATATAAAAGCCCTTTCTGGAGAAATAAAAGAACTAAAATCTAATCAAGTTGAAATCAAAAAAGCTATTAATGAGGTGCAATAAAAAATGGAGGATCTCACCGCTAGGATAAATGAGGCAGAAGAAAGAATTAGCGATATAGAAGACCAAATGACAGAGAAGAAAGAAGCTGAGCAAAAGAGGGACAAACAGCTACTGGACCACGAGGGCAGAATTCGAGAGATAAGTGACACCATAAGATGAAACAACATTAGAATAATTGGGATTCCAGAAGAAGAAGAAAGAGAGAGGGGAGCAGAAGGTATATTGGAGAGAATTATTGGAGAGAATTTCCCCAATATGGCAAAGGGAACAAACATCAAAATCCAGGAGGTTCAGAGAACCCCCCTCAAAATCAATAAGAATAGGTCCACACCCCGTCACCTAATAGTCAAATTTACAAGTCTTAGTGACAAAGAGAAAATCCTGAAAGCAGCCCGGGAGAAGAAGTCTGTAACATACAATGGTAAAAATATTAGATTGGCAGCAGACTTATCCACAGAGACCTGGCAGGCCAGAAAGAGCTGGCATGATATATTCAGAGCACTAAACGAGAAAAACATTAGCCAAGAATACTATATCCAGCTAGGCTATCATTGAAAATAGAAGGAGAGATTAAAAGCTTCCAGGACAAACAAAAACTGAAAGAATTTACAAACACCAAGCCAGCTCTACAGGAAATATTGAAAGGGGTCCTCTAAGCAAAGAGAGACCCTAAAAGTAGTAGATCAGAAAGGAACAGAAACAATATACAATAACATTCACCTTACAGGCAATACAATGGCAATAAATTCATATCTCTCAATAGTTACCCTGAATGTTAATGGGCTAAATGCCCCAATCAAAAGACACGGGGTATCAGAATGGATAAAAAAACAAAACCCATCTATATGTTGCCTACAAGAAACTCATTTTAAACCCGAAGACACTTTCAGATTTAAAGTGAAGGGGTGGAAAAGAATTTACAATGCTAATGGACATCAGAAGACAGCAGGAGTGGCAATCCTTATATCAGATCAATTAGATTTTAAGCCAAAGACTATAATAAGAGATGAGGAAGGACACTATATCATACTCAAAGGATCTGTCCAACAAGAAGATCTAACAATTTTAAATATCTATGCCCCTAAACGTGGGAGCAGCCAACTATATAAACCAATTAATAACAAAATCAAAGAAACACATCAACAATAATACAATAATAATAGGGGACTTTAACACTCCCCTCACTGAAATGGACAGATCAAGCAAAAGATCAACAAGGAAATAAAGGCCTTAAATGACACACTGGACCAGATGGACATCACAGATCTATTCAGAACATTTCATCCCAAAGCAACAGAATACACATTCTTCTCTAGTGCACATGGAACATTCTCCAGAATAGATCACATCCTCGGTCCTAAATCAGGTCTCAACTTGTATCAAAAGATTGGGATCATTCCCTGCATATTTTCAGACCACAATGCTCTGAAGCTAGAACTCAATCACAAGAGGAAATTTGGAAAGAACCCAAATACATGGAGACTAAACAGCATCCTTCTAAAGAATGAATGGGTCAACCAGGAAATTAAAGAAGAATTGAAAAGAGTCATGGAAACAAATGATAATGAAAACACAACGGTTCAAAATCTGTGGGACACAACAAAGGCAGTCCTGAGAGGAAAATATATAGCGGTACAAGCCTTTCTCAAGAAACAAGAAAGGTCTCAGGTACACAACCTAACCCTACACCTAAAGGAGCTGGAGAAAGAACAAGAAAGAAAGCCTAAACCCAGCAGGAGAAGAGAAATCATAAAGATAAGAGCAGAAATCAATGAAATAGAAAACAAAAAAAACAATAGAACAAATCAACGAAACTAGGAGCTGGTTCTTTGAAAGAATTAATAAGATTGATAAACCCCTGGCCAGACTTATCAAAACGAAAAGAGAAAGGACCCAAATAAATAAAATCACGAATGAAGGAGGAGAGATCACAACGAACACCAAAGAAATACAGACAATAATAAGAACATATTATGAGCAACTCTATGCCAACAAATTTGACAATCTGGAAGAAATGGATGCATTCCTAGAGACATATAAACTACCACAACTGAACCAGGAAGAAATAGAAAGCCTGAACAGACCCATAACCAGTAAGGAGATTGAAACAGTCATCAAAACTCTCCAAACAAACAAAAGCCCAGGGCCAGACAGCTTCCCGGGGGAATTCTACCAAACATTTAAGGAAGAACTAATTCCTATTCTCCTAAAACTGTTCCAAAAAATAGAAATGGAAGGAAAACTTCCAAACTCATTTTATGAGGCCAGCATCACCTTGATCCCAAAACCAGACAAGGATCCCATCAAAAAACAGACCAATATCCTTGATGAACACAGATGCAAAAATTCTCACCAAAATACTAGCCAATAGGATTCAACAGTACATTAAAAGGATTATTCACCACGACCAAGTGGGATTTATTCCAGGGCTGCAAGGTTGGTTCAACATCCGCAAATCAATCAATGTGATACAACACATTAATAAAAGAAAGAACAAGAACCATATGATACTCTCAATAGATGCTGAAAAAGCATTTGACAAAGTACAGCATCCCTTCCTGATCAAAACTCTTCAAAATGTAGGGCTAGAGGGCACGTACCTCAATATTATCAAAGCCATCTATGAAAAACCCATCGCAAATATCATTCTCAATGGAGAAAAACTGAAAGCTTTTCCGCTAAGGTCAGGAACACGGCAGGGATGTCCGTTATCACCACTGCTATTCAACATAGTACTAGAAGTCCTAGCCTCAGCAATCAGACAACAAAAAGAAATTAAAGGCATCCAAATTGGCAAAGAAGAAGTCAAACTATCACTCTTCGCAGATGATCTGATACTATATGTGGAAAACCCAAAAGACTCCACTCCAAAACTGTTTGAACTTATACAGGAATTCAGTAAAGTGTCAGGATAGAAAATCAATGCACAGAAATCAGTTGCATTTCTCTACACCAACAACAAGACAGAAGAAAGAGAAATTAAGGAGTCAATCCCATTTACAATTGCACCCAAAACTATAAGATACCTAGGAATAAATCTAACCAAAGAGGCTAAGAATCTATACTCAGAAAACTATAAAGTACTCATGAAACAAATTGAGAAAGACACAAAGAAATGGAAAAATGTTCCATGCTCCTGGATTGGAAGAATAAATATTGTGAAAATGTCTATGCTACCTAAAGCAATCTACACATTTAATGCAATTCCTCTCAAAGTACCATCCATTTTTTTCAAAGAAATGGAACAAATAATCCTAAAATTTATATGGAACCAGAAAAGACTGCGAATAGCCAAAGGAATATTGAAAAAGAAAGCCAAAGTTGGTGGCATCACAATTCCAGACTTCAAGCTCTATTACAAAGCTGTCATCATCAAGACAGCATGGTACTGGCACATAAACACACACATAGATCAGTGGAACAGAATAGAGAGCCCAGAAAAAGACCCTCAACTCTATGGTCAACTAATCTTTGACAAAGCAGGAAAGAATGTCCAATGGAAAAAAGACAGCCTCTTCGATAAATGGTGTTGGGAAAATTGGACAGCCACATGCAGAAAAATGAAATCGGATCATTTCCTTACACCACACACGAAAATAGACTCAAAATGGATGA
>NW_022634070.1:0-4291 GCF_010015895.1 Lontra canadensis
CACAGCAGATGCTCACAGACACAACTGAAAGCGCTGGTGGCTGGACGTGGAGAGCGGTGCCCAGGAAGGAGCCGGTTGGGGCGCACGCCGCCTCTGCAGCGGTTCCCCACACAACAGATGCTGAACACGATGCCCACTCCTAGAATTCTTTCATAAGAGGGAAATCCTCTTCAGGTTTCTTCCTGGTACTGCAGCTGGGCAATAACGTAGATAACTCCAGAAACCCAACTGTCTTACCATGAACCTTGAGAAAAGTGGGAAAGACTTGTACTTGAAAGTCGCTGAGGGGTAGATGTTGAAAGTGCTCCCAGACACAGACATCAGCAGATACAGTGATTCTGCCTGAAACAGGTCCACACCTCACCCCAGGGAGCACTCCCCAGCACAAACAAATTAGCAGTAACCCTATGTTGGGTTTTCAGGATTCTAACCCGAGAGTCCTGACCCACAAGCTCTCCAGATTTTGGAGCCCTAAGCAACAAAACAGAAATCCGCCAGCCCCACCCACCCCCGCAAAGGAATCCGTGCCATTAAAAGATACACAGACCACGTGTAGTAGAAACGTGCATGAACCCAAGGCCACCCCCATATTCGGAAGCCACCATGGATGAACTTCGAGCCTGATACACAGCCTGACACATGCCCTCAATTCAGTCCCAGGAACATCACTTCAGCATCGGAGATTCAGGTCTACAGGCCCTAGGCCCTAACACTAACTTTAGCTTGGGTTTTCAAACGTCTGTCTCCAGAGTCTTAACACCAGGAATTCCAGATTGGGAACCCCAAGCCACATCACAGGACTACACCTACCCCAGTGAAACTATACCATTTAGAGCTAAACAAAAGCCTGAGAGTAGGAGAAACCTGCATGGCCCAGAAGCCTCACCAAATTTCCAAGGCCACCCTGGACACAATCCCGCAGCCTCAAACTCAGCCGGGGCCCCCGCTCACAGCTCAGCCCACCCCCACAGCTCAGGAACTCGCCTAGAGCCAAAGGATCAGGCCGTCCATGCCCCTAGGCCCTAACCCTAACCCTTGCTTGGGTTTTCAGGCACCTGTCCCCAGAGGCCTGTTCTTGATTCCCTCCATATGGGGGACCCCTGAGCCACCCAACAGAAATCCTCCCGCACCGCAGAAGGAAACCTTGCTATCTTGAGCCACGCAAAACCTTCAAAGCGTGAAAAACCCACACACCCCTTGAGGCCGCCACGACCGTCGGCAGCCCCTGGACACAGACCCGCAGGCTGACTCAGCCTGACAACCCCTGTCAACGCAGCACCACGGGGAGCTGGCCTCAGCGCAAACAGATTTGGCCTGCTGTGCCTCTAGGCCCTAATCTAACCCTAGGCTGGGTTTTCAGGCATCTGTCCCCAGAGGCCTGGCCTCCAATCCCTCCGTATTGGGGACCCCGGAGGCAGGAACCAGAACTCCTCCTGCCACTCACAAGGAATCTTTCCTATTTGGGATTTGGCCAACCCTCAGACCCAGAAAAACTTGAATGCCCCCTTAAGAAAGCTAACACCATCGGCGCCCCCCTAGGTAGGACACGGACCTATACTGCGATCTTCAGCCTGACAGCCCCTGTCAACTCAGCCCTGGGAATCGGCCTTGGCACCCACACATCAGGCATGCCATGCCCCTAGGCCCTAACACTAACCCTAGCATGGTCGTTCAGGTGCTCATCCCAAGAGGCCAGGCCTCGAATCCCTCCATACTGGAAACCCCTGAGCCACAAAACCGGACTCCTCCTCCTCCTCTCCAGAAGGAAACCAGGCCATTTGGAGCTGCTCAAAACCCTCAGAGTGGGAGAGACAAGCATGGTCGTCCCCGACGCCTCCCTGATTCTTCCAGGACTCCCTGGACACAATCCCGTAGTCTCAAACTCAGCCTGGGTCCCGCTCACAGCTCGGCCCACCCCCCCACAGCCCAAGAACTCGTCCTAGGACCAAAAGTTCAGGCCTGTCATGCCGCTAGGTCCTAACTCCAAGCCTTGCTTGGGTTTTCAGGCATCCATCCCCAGAGGCCTGGTCTTGATTCCCTCCATATGGGGGACCCCTTAGCCACAAACAGAAATCCTCCTGCACCCCAGAAGGAAAACGTATCTGGTGCTGTGTAAAACGTTCAACGCAGGAAAAACCTGCATACTCGTTAATGACACCACCACCATCGGCACCCCTTGGACACAAACCCGCTGGTGACTCAGCCTGACAACCCCTGTCAACGCAGCACCACATGGAGCTGGCCTCAGTGCAGGCATAACTGGCCTGCCATGACCTTAGGTCCTAAACCTAAATATAGGTGGGTTTGCAGCATTATGTGAGCAGAGTCCTGCCCCCTCGCCTTCAGACTGTGCATCCCTAAGCCATACCACAGTACTCCGCCAGCCCCCCAGAATGAAACCTAGTCATTTGGATCTGCGAATTACCCCAAGATCAGGAAAAACTTGCATTCCCCTCTGAGGCCACCCCACATTCAGTGGATGCTGTGGACACAAACCCCCAGCCTATCACTCATTCTGACACACCCCCTGAAGTCAGCCCCCATGGAGCTTGCCAGTGGCAGCAGATCAGGTCTCAGTGTACCTAGGTCCTACCCCCTAATGGTAATTTGGGTTCCCTGGCTTCTGTACCCAAGGCTGGCACCGAAGCCCTCTTCTTCTGAAACCTTCCTGAAAAATAGAACTGGAAGGAAAACTTTCAAACCGTTTTTGATGAAGCCAGCATTACCTTGATCCCATAACCAGACAAAGACCCCACCCAAAAGGAAAATTACAGGCCACTATCCCTGATGAATGTGAATGCAAAAATTCTCACCAACATAATAGCCAATAGGATCCAACAGCCCATTAAAAGGATGATTCCCCACGACCAAATCGAATTTATGCCTGGGCTGCAAGGGTGGTTCAACAACCGCTAATCAATGCATGGAATCCACTACCTTGATAGAAGAAAGAACAAGAACCATAGGTTCTTCTCAATAGATGCAGAAAAAGCACCAGACAAACTAATGCATCCCTTCTTGATCAAAACTCCTCAGCACATGTTTAGGTTAACTTATGACACAGCAGCAGAAACACGAAATGGGGAAAGGACGGTCTCCTCAGCAAACAGTGCATGGAAAACTGGACACTCAATGCAGGAGAATGTGATGGGATCACTGTCTCCCATGCACATACAAATCGTGAGTGGACGAATGACTCGAACGTAAGAACTGAATCCATGAACCAAACAGTCAGTTTCTCCATTTTGGTTTTGGGGAAGAGTCTCTTACATCAGACACCAAACGCAAAGGCAACAAAAGCAAAGGTAAACAAGTGGAAGGACATCAAACTGAAATGTCTGCATGACCAAAGAAACCGTCAAACCCTTAAAGGCAACCTCCCCAATGAGAAAAAAATATCTGCACATCATATCTGTGAGAAGAGGCTAATATCCAAAACACGCAAACACCCCTTCAGATCCAAACAAAAACTGAATAAAAACTGGGGGGAATAGGTTAATATATACTTCCCAAAGATGGCATCCAGGTGGCCAACAGACACAGAGAAAGTTGTTTGACATCACCAACTGTTGTCAGGGAAACAGAAGCCAAAACTGCCTTCAGCTACCACCTCACAACTGTGGGAATGGCAATCGTCCCAGAGACAGACACCCGGTGCGGTCAAGGGTGTGGACCCAAGGGGACCCTGTGCACTATAGGTGGGAATGGAAATGGGAGCAGCCACTGTGACAAATGCTATGGAGGTTCTGGAAAAAATACAACTACCACATGACCCAGTAACCGTTCTACTGAGTATTTCTTTGGAGAACACAGAAACACTCCAAGAAAGAGATGCACTTTCATGTTCACAGCAGCATTATTCACAATAACCAAACATGGAAACATTGGCCTTGGAGCCTTATGCTAAGTCACTCCGACACAGAAAGACACACACCAGACGTCCTCATGGACATTCCACATGGAATCCAAAAAGTACTGAATGCGTGCATACCGAGAACAGATGGGTGGTTGCCAGATTCAGGGATGGTAGGGGGAAACAGGTGAAGGTAGTCCAAGGTGCCATGTTTGAGTGACAAAATCTGCAAGTCATGGAATGTTCTGTGCAGCATGGAGACAAAAGCTAACCGTGCAGGATGGGGTGCAGGCTCCACCTCAACTTGAAAGTACAGTGTTCCTAGGAAACCTTTCACAGCAGAAGTGGTGTCAATGGAAAAAGGAACCACCATTCATTTCTACAGAAAAATGAGTGAGCATGCTCAGACACCAAAAGTTCCTTCTCTTTTACTCTTCT
>NW_022634071.1:0-4288 GCF_010015895.1 Lontra canadensis
CACAGAGCCGCACACCCGCGCGCGCGCACACACACAGCGCGCACAGAACCGCACACCCGCGCACACACAGCGCGCACAGAGCCGCACACCCGCGCACACACACAGCGCGCAGAGCCGCACACCCGCGCGCACACACAGCGCGCACAGAACCGCACACCCGCGCACACACAGCGCGCACAGAGCCGCACACCCGCGCACACACACAGCGCGCAGAGCCGCACACCCGCGCAAGCACACAGCGCGCACAGAGCCGCAACCCGCGCGCACTCCCAGCGCGCACCGAGCTGCACACCCGCGCGCACACACAGCGCGCAGAGCCGCACACCCACGCACACTCACAGCGCGCACAGAGCCGCACACCCGCGCGCACACACAGCACGCACACCCGCGCACACACAGCGCGCAGAGCCGCACACCCGCGCGCACACACAGCGCGCACAGAGCCGCACACCCGCGCAAGCACACAGCGCGCAGAGCCGCACACCCGCGCAAGCACACAGCGCGCACAGAGCCGCACACCCGCGCGCACACACAGCGCGCACAGAGCCGCACACCCGCGCGCACACACAGCGCGCACAGAGCCGCACACCCGTGCACACTCACAGCGCGCAGAGCCGCACACCCGCGCCCACTCACAGCACGCACAGAGCCGCACACCCGCACACACACACAGCACGCACAGAGCCGCACACCCGCGCGCACACACAGCACGCACAGAGCCGCACACCCGCGCACCCGCACACACACACAGTGCATGGGCTCCACTGCGGGTGCACCCACACCTCCGCCGCCAGAAGGAGTGAAAAATCTCAGGGTGAAAATCTCGACCAAGCCCCATGAGTCACCCGGGTCATGTCATGGAGAGTCCTCATACGAACCCAAAGGACACCGGCTCGCCCTGAAACCTAAGTCTTCGCACAAGCAGTTACCCGAGCGCCCGTGTCCCGAGGGGCAGGAGCCGGGATACGGGCTCAGCGCTGTCCGTGCAGGGCGAGGCCCGGGCTGGGATTCCTCACGCCCCCACCCGCCCCGATCTGCACTGCCTGGGCCTCAGGCCCTGCACGGAGGGCGGACTGCGCGCGTGGGAAGGCTCCGGACTCGGCACCGAAGCTGCGCTAGCGAACACGCCGCCGTCAGCACCGCCTCTGCGGCTGCCCCGCGGTCTCTGGTCCTTCTGTCCTCGAACCGCAGTGCTGGGTCTGAAGCAGCACAGAAACCCAACCCGCCGTCACCCCGGCACAGCACTGGTAAAACGGGGAATGCGAGCGGACGTCTAAAGCTGGGAACTGGCGCTGCACTGACCTGTGACCTCGGGGCGAACGGGTAGGATCTAAGCAGCCCTACCGGGCACCGAACTCCAGCTGGGAAGACGGGCCGTCTGGAACAGTGACCCTGGAGGGCCCAAGAGAAGCGACGCGCCGGACGTGATCCACGTCCCAGCTGCTGCTAGCGAAGCGGCTGCTGATGACAGGAGAGTCTGGCCGCAGTGACGCTCACTGGTTTAAACACAAGTCCCAGCTGTTGCCACACCAAGTCTGTTCATTCAAAGTGGTAAACGCTCACACGCAGGGACAGTCAATCCCACATAACCTCTGGCTCTTTCCGGGAACTCAGAAACCAGCAGGTAAGCTAAATGCTTCCGTTCCTTTCTACGGACAGAACACCACGTTCCTTTCTATGTTTAAAAGAAAACCCCGGCCACTGAAGACCACAGAAAACCTCTCGGAACAACACAATCCTTCCCTGCAAGGACTCACACGGGCCTGTCAGGAAGCCTGGAACGGAAGGTGCTCAGGCTAAGAAACACGCCCAGGCCAGCCAGGTGGGGCACGGGGTCAGGTCTCCCAGCACCCTCCTGGGGAGGGGGGGCACCAGAGAGGCCACAGGAAGCACACCAGCCTCTCGGGAAGCCCACCGCAGAGCCGACAGCTGCAGGGCACCCGGGCTCTGCCCTCTCCACTTCGGAGCAAGCACCGTGCCCGGCGCCGTCCTCGGGCTGCGCGCTCTCCTTCGAGCCTCGGCGCACGGGTTTCTGAACGTGACAGTGAGCGAGACGCACTGCACGTGGGCCTTCATGAACCAGAACCAGCTGCAAGAACCACCACCTGCAGGGAGGCCCGGAGAAGGGCCCATCGGGGGTTACAGAGCCGGAATCCTCTACCAGACGCAGCGGCCGGAAAGGAGCCATTATTTTTTACTAGCAGCGGTCGGAGCGACAGTGCCTAGCGACACGTCTGAATACTGCCCTGAACTGGATCCCACACACACAGAGCTGGAAACACAACCAAAGCTCAACCTCTCCCACAGACTGGCCGTGTTCCCTGCTACATCCAAGGGCCTCGAGGGCTTTGAGGATCTCTGGCAGCGTGGGGGTCGGAGGTCAGGGAACTGAGCTCAGTACTTGCCAGGGTAGGAAAACCCATCCATCAGGGACACCTTAGTTAGATGTCACCGATGAACCCAATTCTGCCATGTGCTTTGCAAACAAGCTCTTCACGCCCTGAAAAGTATTTAGAAAAATATCTGAGAAATGCAAGAAAGCTTTTAAAACAGCATCAGCCTAGGATGCAGCCAACCAGGACGCAGCAGCGGAAGGTGGTGGGAAGGACCAGAGTGACGAGGAGGGCACAAAGGAGGACGCTGGTGCCCCCTGCTGCCCAAAAAGGGGCCAAAAGGGAGCAGTCAGTGACCACACACACACACCACAGACCTGTGCAAGCACACACGCACAGGTACACATGACAGACAGGATACACATAACAGATGTAACAGTCACACATGACAGACATGACACACATGCACATAGAGATGCAAGAAGATATGTGGCAAAGACACACAGACCCACACGACAGATGTGCGACAGATATGACACACACGCAGGCACACAAACACATGGCAGGTCTGATACACAGGCACATGCAGACACAGACACAAGGGCACACATCACAGATAGGACACACGCGGGCGCATGTAGGCACAGACACACACGGCAGGCACACGACAGATACGACGCATGCAGGCATACTCGAGCACATGGCAGACACACCAAACTTGACAGATAAGACAGACACGACAGACACACGACAGACACGCATGACATATGACACACATGCAGGCATACGACAGACACAAACAGACACGCATGACAGATATGACACACACGCGGGCACACAGACACACACTGAGAAGAAAAGGAAATCAAAGCGGCAAAGTCACAACGTTTGAAAACAGCCTATCTACCGAGTTTATTGAAGCATCTACTTTCTTCTCAAGGAACCTGCGCGAGCAGAGGAGCCAGAACTCAGGAGTCAGGCTGCACACGAGGGCTGAGGCCCTACCAGAAGCACCTGGTGAAGGGGAGCCCAGTGCCGGGGGCGGGGGGCCAGTGTGGACACCTGCAGCGGCGCAGGCAGGAAATGCTGTGAGGCCCACGTGCCCCGACGTCCCTGTGTGACCCCCGCACCACTTGGGGGCAGTAGCACAGCCTCCTGGGGCAGCGCAGAGCAAGGACAAAGGCTTTCCTTGTGTGTGGGACACACAGGCCTGTCTCCCAAGGGGACCTGTGGTGGACCACACCCCGCCGGCCACGTGCTCAGCCACTGCGCAGACTCCCAGCTGTGCCAGGCCCTGGGGCACAGCTGAAACAGCTTCCGCCCTCCCACGGGCCCTCACTTGGCTTCTGGGAAAATGCATTTGCCTTGTAAAATTATCCGAAAAAAAAGCTCAAGTTTGGTTTTTCCAATCTTCATCCACGCAGAAAAAGTTCCAGAAGAGTTCACTGTCCGTACAACTCTGTCCCCACCACCCAGACTTGGAGGTTCTCATAATCATCCTGGATGACAGTGAAACCCACCTCCCCAACTGCCACAGACCCATCCATAGTCTGGGACAGTCTGCATCTGTCACCTGTGCCTTGCACGCCAGAGAGGTAAGGGAGCTGGCTCACGTGTGCGCAGAGACATAAGGGAGCTAGCACATGTACACGACAGAGACATAAGGGAGCGAGCGCATGTGTGTGACAGAAGGGAGTAAGCACGCGTGCGTGAGTGACGTAAGGGAGTGAGCGCACGTGCACGCAGAGAGGTAAAGGGGCAAGTACATGTGTGTGCCAGAAGTAAGGGAGTTAGCACACGTGCGTGACAGGTAAGGGAGCGAGCGCACGTGCATGACAGCAAGGTTAGGGAGCGAGCACACGTGCACACAGAGACATAAGGGAGCGAGCGCACGTGCACACAGAGGTAAGGGAGCGAGCGCACGTGCAGGACAGAGAGGTTAGGGAGCGAGCGCA
>NW_022634072.1:0-4288 GCF_010015895.1 Lontra canadensis
CACAGAGCCGCACACCCGCGCGCGCGCACACACACAGCGCGCACAGAACCGCACACCCGCGCACACACAGCGCGCACAGAGCCGCACACCCGCGCACACACACAGCGCGCAGAGCCGCACACCCGCGCGCACACACAGCGCGCACAGAACCGCACACCCGCGCACACACAGCGCGCACAGAGCCGCACACCCGCGCACACACACAGCGCGCAGAGCCGCACACCCGCGCAAGCACACAGCGCGCACAGAGCCGCAACCCGCGCGCACTCCCAGCGCGCACCGAGCTGCACACCCGCGCGCACACACAGCGCGCAGAGCCGCACACCCACGCACACTCACAGCGCGCACAGAGCCGCACACCCGCGCGCACACACAGCACGCACACCCGCGCACACACAGCGCGCAGAGCCGCACACCCGCGCGCACACACAGCGCGCACAGAGCCGCACACCCGCGCAAGCACACAGCGCGCAGAGCCGCACACCCGCGCAAGCACACAGCGCGCACAGAGCCGCACACCCGCGCGCACACACAGCGCGCACAGAGCCGCACACCCGCGCGCACACACAGCGCGCACAGAGCCGCACACCCGTGCACACTCACAGCGCGCAGAGCCGCACACCCGCGCCCACTCACAGCACGCACAGAGCCGCACACCCGCACACACACACAGCACGCACAGAGCCGCACACCCGCGCGCACACACAGCACGCACAGAGCCGCACACCCGCGCACCCGCACACACACACAGTGCATGGGCTCCACTGCGGGTGCACCCACACCTCCGCCGCCAGAAGGAGTGAAAAATCTCAGGGTGAAAATCTCGACCAAGCCCCATGAGTCACCCGGGTCATGTCATGGAGAGTCCTCATACGAACCCAAAGGACACCGGCTCGCCCTGAAACCTAAGTCTTCGCACAAGCAGTTACCCGAGCGCCCGTGTCCCGAGGGGCAGGAGCCGGGATACGGGCTCAGCGCTGTCCGTGCAGGGCGAGGCCCGGGCTGGGATTCCTCACGCCCCCACCCGCCCCGATCTGCACTGCCTGGGCCTCAGGCCCTGCACGGAGGGCGGACTGCGCGCGTGGGAAGGCTCCGGACTCGGCACCGAAGCTGCGCTAGCGAACACGCCGCCGTCAGCACCGCCTCTGCGGCTGCCCCGCGGTCTCTGGTCCTTCTGTCCTCGAACCGCAGTGCTGGGTCTGAAGCAGCACAGAAACCCAACCCGCCGTCACCCCGGCACAGCACTGGTAAAACGGGGAATGCGAGCGGACGTCTAAAGCTGGGAACTGGCGCTGCACTGACCTGTGACCTCGGGGCGAACGGGTAGGATCTAAGCAGCCCTACCGGGCACCGAACTCCAGCTGGGAAGACGGGCCGTCTGGAACAGTGACCCTGGAGGGCCCAAGAGAAGCGACGCGCCGGACGTGATCCACGTCCCAGCTGCTGCTAGCGAAGCGGCTGCTGATGACAGGAGAGTCTGGCCGCAGTGACGCTCACTGGTTTAAACACAAGTCCCAGCTGTTGCCACACCAAGTCTGTTCATTCAAAGTGGTAAACGCTCACACGCAGGGACAGTCAATCCCACATAACCTCTGGCTCTTTCCGGGAACTCAGAAACCAGCAGGTAAGCTAAATGCTTCCGTTCCTTTCTACGGACAGAACACCACGTTCCTTTCTATGTTTAAAAGAAAACCCCGGCCACTGAAGACCACAGAAAACCTCTCGGAACAACACAATCCTTCCCTGCAAGGACTCACACGGGCCTGTCAGGAAGCCTGGAACGGAAGGTGCTCAGGCTAAGAAACACGCCCAGGCCAGCCAGGTGGGGCACGGGGTCAGGTCTCCCAGCACCCTCCTGGGGAGGGGGGGCACCAGAGAGGCCACAGGAAGCACACCAGCCTCTCGGGAAGCCCACCGCAGAGCCGACAGCTGCAGGGCACCCGGGCTCTGCCCTCTCCACTTCGGAGCAAGCACCGTGCCCGGCGCCGTCCTCGGGCTGCGCGCTCTCCTTCGAGCCTCGGCGCACGGGTTTCTGAACGTGACAGTGAGCGAGACGCACTGCACGTGGGCCTTCATGAACCAGAACCAGCTGCAAGAACCACCACCTGCAGGGAGGCCCGGAGAAGGGCCCATCGGGGGTTACAGAGCCGGAATCCTCTACCAGACGCAGCGGCCGGAAAGGAGCCATTATTTTTTACTAGCAGCGGTCGGAGCGACAGTGCCTAGCGACACGTCTGAATACTGCCCTGAACTGGATCCCACACACACAGAGCTGGAAACACAACCAAAGCTCAACCTCTCCCACAGACTGGCCGTGTTCCCTGCTACATCCAAGGGCCTCGAGGGCTTTGAGGATCTCTGGCAGCGTGGGGGTCGGAGGTCAGGGAACTGAGCTCAGTACTTGCCAGGGTAGGAAAACCCATCCATCAGGGACACCTTAGTTAGATGTCACCGATGAACCCAATTCTGCCATGTGCTTTGCAAACAAGCTCTTCACGCCCTGAAAAGTATTTAGAAAAATATCTGAGAAATGCAAGAAAGCTTTTAAAACAGCATCAGCCTAGGATGCAGCCAACCAGGACGCAGCAGCGGAAGGTGGTGGGAAGGACCAGAGTGACGAGGAGGGCACAAAGGAGGACGCTGGTGCCCCCTGCTGCCCAAAAAGGGGCCAAAAGGGAGCAGTCAGTGACCACACACACACACCACAGACCTGTGCAAGCACACACGCACAGGTACACATGACAGACAGGATACACATAACAGATGTAACAGTCACACATGACAGACATGACACACATGCACATAGAGATGCAAGAAGATATGTGGCAAAGACACACAGACCCACACGACAGATGTGCGACAGATATGACACACACGCAGGCACACAAACACATGGCAGGTCTGATACACAGGCACATGCAGACACAGACACAAGGGCACACATCACAGATAGGACACACGCGGGCGCATGTAGGCACAGACACACACGGCAGGCACACGACAGATACGACGCATGCAGGCATACTCGAGCACATGGCAGACACACCAAACTTGACAGATAAGACAGACACGACAGACACACGACAGACACGCATGACATATGACACACATGCAGGCATACGACAGACACAAACAGACACGCATGACAGATATGACACACACGCGGGCACACAGACACACACTGAGAAGAAAAGGAAATCAAAGCGGCAAAGTCACAACGTTTGAAAACAGCCTATCTACCGAGTTTATTGAAGCATCTACTTTCTTCTCAAGGAACCTGCGCGAGCAGAGGAGCCAGAACTCAGGAGTCAGGCTGCACACGAGGGCTGAGGCCCTACCAGAAGCACCTGGTGAAGGGGAGCCCAGTGCCGGGGGCGGGGGGCCAGTGTGGACACCTGCAGCGGCGCAGGCAGGAAATGCTGTGAGGCCCACGTGCCCCGACGTCCCTGTGTGACCCCCGCACCACTTGGGGGCAGTAGCACAGCCTCCTGGGGCAGCGCAGAGCAAGGACAAAGGCTTTCCTTGTGTGTGGGACACACAGGCCTGTCTCCCAAGGGGACCTGTGGTGGACCACACCCCGCCGGCCACGTGCTCAGCCACTGCGCAGACTCCCAGCTGTGCCAGGCCCTGGGGCACAGCTGAAACAGCTTCCGCCCTCCCACGGGCCCTCACTTGGCTTCTGGGAAAATGCATTTGCCTTGTAAAATTATCCGAAAAAAAAGCTCAAGTTTGGTTTTTCCAATCTTCATCCACGCAGAAAAAGTTCCAGAAGAGTTCACTGTCCGTACAACTCTGTCCCCACCACCCAGACTTGGAGGTTCTCATAATCATCCTGGATGACAGTGAAACCCACCTCCCCAACTGCCACAGACCCATCCATAGTCTGGGACAGTCTGCATCTGTCACCTGTGCCTTGCACGCCAGAGAGGTAAGGGAGCTGGCTCACGTGTGCGCAGAGACATAAGGGAGCTAGCACATGTACACGACAGAGACATAAGGGAGCGAGCGCATGTGTGTGACAGAAGGGAGTAAGCACGCGTGCGTGAGTGACGTAAGGGAGTGAGCGCACGTGCACGCAGAGAGGTAAAGGAGCAAGTACATGTGTGTGCCAGAAGTAAGGGAGTTAGCACACGTGCGTGACAGGTAAGGGAGCGAGCGCACGTGCATGACAGCAAGGTTAGGGAGCGAGCACACGTGCACACAGAGACATAAGGGAGCGAGCGCACGTGCACACAGAGGTAAGGGAGCGAGCGCACGTGCAGGACAGAGAGGTTAGGGAGCGAGCGCA
>NW_022634073.1:0-4281 GCF_010015895.1 Lontra canadensis
TTAGTGAGACACTGGCCCATAGTTGGTTTTTGTTTTTTGGTTTTCTTTTCTTTCCCATTCAGGAACAAATGAACAATGTTATACATGCCACTTTTTTTTTTTTTGAGGGTTTTTTTTTTTTAATTTTTTATTTTTTCAGCGTAACAGTATTCATCATACATGCCACTTTTGTAAAGGAGCCAGAATGAGTCTTCAAAAAACTGAGTAAAAATCATGCACTAATAAAAGTAAACAAAAAAGCAGAAAACATACCTGTATGGTGAGGTCACATGCCAGCTGCCGGGGTCTGCCATCGGCCCTGTATTTATGGGGAGGGTGCTCCTCCTCTCCCTGAGATCCCCATCTCCAGAGTCACTAGAACAAGACCGTGTGGGCCTTTGCGTGTTGTGATACACTCACGTCTGCTCTAGACACACTCGGAGCAGAGCTGAGTGAACTGAGTCGTAGACCCCAGCACCGTTTTTTTTTTTTTTAAGATTTTATTTATTTATTTGACAGAGATCACAAGTAGGCAGAGAGGCAGGCAGAGAGGAGGAAGCAGGCTCCCCGCTGAGCAGAGAGCCCGATGCGGGGCTCGATCCCAGGACCCCGAGATCATGACCTGAGCCGAAGGCAGCGGCTTAACCCACTGAGCCCCCCAGGCGCCCCTCCCAGCACCGTTTTTAAAGGGAAACCCTATTCCAGTGGAAAGGACGAGGCCATTTCATCGCACGTCCTAAATGCCACGGCAGAGATGCTCCTTCCCCAGGCTGATTCCATTCACTTCTCGGTCTCGGAGGGACAAAGGCGCAGTTTGCTTAGACAGAGTACACGGACCTGCAACCGTGGAAATACATTTAAAACCACATGGGATGAGTGTTTTGTTTTCCACACAGACCCCCGAAGTGTTCCACCTGTTGCGTAAACACTCTTTTTCAGATTTATTGGAAAATTATCACATTCGGGGAAACGAGTTAGAACTTGCAAACCTATTCAGAGATACGTATATTTTAAAAACACGACTCCTCCCAAGAAAGACATTTATTTCTTTAGCCTAAATAATTTTCTCACGTGAGCATATTCTGCTGATTTGTATTAAAAGATATCAAGGGACGGACGAGGGACGTGTGAAGTGAACATTCACCAAGTAGCCCCCGACCTGGACTTCTGGGCACACAGACCTGTGGTTCACTTCCCATCACCGCCCCACGCCTGGAAATCAGTCGTCCTTGGAGACGGGGAAGGGCTGGGAGGTCTGCTCGCTGGAAAGGCAGGTCGCAGGGCAGGGCCGCGGGCACTCAGCTGACCCTGGACTAGGGGAGCAGGAGTGAGGAGAGCTGCCAGCTCAGGGCCAACGCCAGGGTCATTTTGCACTTGTATCTCACCTTCATTTGGACTTTATTTCTTGTCAGTTCACTCCCCAGATATGATGCATTCGCCATGATTTTGCCATGAGGTGACAGCATCCAGCTGTATTTTTTTAATGTGAGGAATCCTTGTTGCCTACCTTGTTCCTGTAGCTCTTACTAAAGTTAAGGAGGAAAAAAAAAAAAAAAGATGACAAGAAAAACCCAGAAATATGTATGTCACTCAAGTACCAAGCCTTAAGTAGATATTCAGAGATATTTACCAGTTTAAGGATAGACCTGATGAGTACGTTGTTTGTTTATTTTCTTGACCAGAAGTTTCAGCTAATGAAAAGTATCTGTGGGCCCTTTGGGTGTCTGGCAGACAGACTTGAAAAAGTGGCTCTGCTGCACTTGGATGGATTTAACTTCTGAAATCCCTTCCTAGCCTTTATTTTCTCACTCTTGAAGGGCAACATTGTTTCTCCTTTACCCTTTACGCCAGCTACTGCTTGGAGGTCTGACACACACTGAACAGAATCATTCCAGAAAGGAAGAGGAGGAGGCTCGGGGTGTCACTATTTCAGTGAATTCTCACAAAATATCTGAGTTACGTCTTCCAAAAGGGGAATTTGGAATTTCACATCTCCCAAAAGCAGAAAAGTCTGAAAATAAGCCTAAACCGTCACCGCAGTCTTTGCCGTGAGTTTATCGACCCACCAAAAGTTTTCTCCCACCTCGGTCCTGTTCGTCCCAGGAAGACTTGACATAAGATCGATCCGCTCAGCAAACTTTCTTACAAACTATTTTATTTATTTGAGAGACAGAGAGAGCACATTAGAGAGAGCATGAATGGGAGGAGGCGCAGAGGGAGAGGGACAGGCACGCTGCTCCTCTGGAGACTCTGCGCAGAACAGGTTGCCTTTGCTATGACTCTGCCAGGAGCCTGGCAGCCTTGGAAGCCAGAAGCTGACAACTTGTCCAGGCTCAGAGCAGGTGCAGGAGCCACCGCTCTTCCTCTCGTGCCCGGACCCCGCGCCTTCGTGTCAGACATCCTCACAGCTGAATCATTCTCGCTGATCATTAGCTGCTAGTACAGCCCGACCGTAAGCTGTTATCGAAATGACAACTCTGAAGAAATTTAGAAGATTGAAAGACTCTTTCAACTATGACCCACAGTTTGATCCAAAACAGGGAAAGTAAAGAGATGAGAAATTTTCTGGAACAACAGGAGCCGATCAGGAGAAGGCGAGGCTGACAGGTCCAGAGACACAGGCCCCGGTTTTGGACATTTACGCAAATGACTTGAGTGTCAGCCTCCATGCAGAAACGCCAACAATTTGTGAAAGGCAAGCCCCCTCCTCAGTGCGATGCCAGGCCCCGTCCCCTGGGATCAATATGCAGACATTTCAGTGATTTTTATGAGCATGATATGTATGTGTACAATCATATACATGGGTGACCTTGAAAATCTTTAAAGAACCAATCCACGCTGTCCACGGGATCCTACATAGCATGAAAGCAACGTGCTTGATGTGGGCAATTTACCAGGAAACAACTCTCTTGACGTCGGCTGTATTTACCACTTAGCACTTCCCTTTTACAATTTCCTTGTGTGAAGAAATATTCCTTTAAATTATCCATTTGGTGAAAGGAGGGAAAAAAAACCCACTATTTCTGTACTCACCCCTGGATCTTCTTCAAATATTTGAAAAAAAAATAATGAGTGTTTTACAAAGTAAAATAATTTAAGTCAGGGTCAAAATCAACTTTAGCTAATATTATACATACATCTCTCCCTCCTCCCTCCCAAGATGTGACCTTTGATTCTGAATGAGCTCATCACTTCTCTTGGCTGGTCCTCCACCTGCTACTTACTTAGTCCTGTTGGTGTGGACGCTAGGTGAGCGTGAACCCATAGGTCTGGTCATTTGGGCTCTTATCTATAAATATGAGTTCTCCTTTTTTTGAATTGCAATTACATTGAATTGAATTCTCATTTGTAGAACATTTATGGAAAATAGCTTTTAAAGCAACTTTAAATTTTTTAATGAGGAAGAGCTGCTGGTTTGCAAAATAATGTTCATCGACTTAAAACAATTATTTGCAACATGGTTTTAAGCAAGCTAGGAGTATAATTATTGCATAATTTAAAAATCTATTATAGCATAAATATTTAGATGGTAACAGACCATTTAGGGAGATTGAACTTCAGATATTCTCTTACCATGATGCAATGCTAAAATCAGAATTTCTTACTTAATTACAATTGTGAATTGCAGACACCATGACTTGGAAAAGCATCTTACAGTTCTATCGCAGGTGAGGTCTCTTGAGATTTACTCTATCTTTTAGAATCTTTGCGCCCTCATTTGGAAGAAAGGATGAATAGTTACCTGGAGAAAATATAAGGATTTTGCAAACGACAGACACTAGCAAAAGTGGTTACAGTATGCTTTCATTCATGTTTAAACACTGAACGTTGTTTCCTTTTTCCACATGATGTTAACATGTACCGGGTTTTCATTTTGAACGGCAATTTCATACCACTCTGGTTATAAAATAAATTTTCCTTAATAGCAAAACAAAACAAAACACACACAAATGCTCTTTTCCCCCCTTTCATTCAGATCAAATCTAATTTCATACACATTAATGAAAAAATACCTTTGATGTATGTATCACAGATTAGTAATTCAACTGAGACTCTTTTGATGTCCTAATTAATGAAAATATTAAAGCATTCATTCTATTCCACTCCATCTGTGGTGAGCTGGGCTCTTTGGCAGCTCTCCGGGAGCATTTGAGACAGGAACCCCTTGGGCTTCCTCAGCCAAGCAGGTGGTAGTGGCTACCTGGGGTCCTTTTCTGGGTATTGCAACATTCCAGGAACTATGACAAGCATTCATGTTTGTGTATCTCCTTTTTATGCACAACATCCTAGTAAGCCAGGTAG
>NW_022634074.1:0-4281 GCF_010015895.1 Lontra canadensis
TTAGTGAGACACTGGCCCATAGTTGGTTTTTGTTTTTTGGTTTTCTT
This sequence comes from Lontra canadensis, assembly GCF_010015895.1. Taxonomy (NCBI): domain Eukaryota; kingdom Metazoa; phylum Chordata; class Mammalia; order Carnivora; family Mustelidae; genus Lontra; species Lontra canadensis. The sequence continues at coordinate 48 of NW_022634074.1, forward strand.
TTCTTTCCCATTCAGGAACAAATGAACAATGTTATACATGCCACTTTTTTTTTTTTTGAGGGTTTTTTTTTTTTAATTTTTTATTTTTTCAGCGTAACAGTATTCATCATACATGCCACTTTTGTAAAGGAGCCAGAATGAGTCTTCAAAAAACTGAGTAAAAATCATGCACTAATAAAAGTAAACAAAAAAGCAGAAAACATACCTGTATGGTGAGGTCACATGCCAGCTGCCGGGGTCTGCCATCGGCCCTGTATTTATGGGGAGGGTGCTCCTCCTCTCCCTGAGATCCCCATCTCCAGAGTCACTAGAACAAGACCGTGTGGGCCTTTGCGTGTTGTGATACACTCACGTCTGCTCTAGACACACTCGGAGCAGAGCTGAGTGAACTGAGTCGTAGACCCCAGCACCGTTTTTTTTTTTTTTAAGATTTTATTTATTTATTTGACAGAGATCACAAGTAGGCAGAGAGGCAGGCAGAGAGGAGGAAGCAGGCTCCCCGCTGAGCAGAGAGCCCGATGCGGGGCTCGATCCCAGGACCCCGAGATCATGACCTGAGCCGAAGGCAGCGGCTTAACCCACTGAGCCCCCCAGGCGCCCCTCCCAGCACCGTTTTTAAAGGGAAACCCTATTCCAGTGGAAAGGACGAGGCCATTTCATCGCACGTCCTAAATGCCACGGCAGAGATGCTCCTTCCCCAGGCTGATTCCATTCACTTCTCGGTCTCGGAGGGACAAAGGCGCAGTTTGCTTAGACAGAGTACACGGACCTGCAACCGTGGAAATACATTTAAAACCACATGGGATGAGTGTTTTGTTTTCCACACAGACCCCCGAAGTGTTCCACCTGTTGCGTAAACACTCTTTTTCAGATTTATTGGAAAATTATCACATTCGGGGAAACGAGTTAGAACTTGCAAACCTATTCAGAGATACGTATATTTTAAAAACACGACTCCTCCCAAGAAAGACATTTATTTCTTTAGCCTAAATAATTTTCTCACGTGAGCATATTCTGCTGATTTGTATTAAAAGATATCAAGGGACGGACGAGGGACGTGTGAAGTGAACATTCACCAAGTAGCCCCCGACCTGGACTTCTGGGCACACAGACCTGTGGTTCACTTCCCATCACCGCCCCACGCCTGGAAATCAGTCGTCCTTGGAGACGGGGAAGGGCTGGGAGGTCTGCTCGCTGGAAAGGCAGGTCGCAGGGCAGGGCCGCGGGCACTCAGCTGACCCTGGACTAGGGGAGCAGGAGTGAGGAGAGCTGCCAGCTCAGGGCCAACGCCAGGGTCATTTTGCACTTGTATCTCACCTTCATTTGGACTTTATTTCTTGTCAGTTCACTCCCCAGATATGATGCATTCGCCATGATTTTGCCATGAGGTGACAGCATCCAGCTGTATTTTTTTAATGTGAGGAATCCTTGTTGCCTACCTTGTTCCTGTAGCTCTTACTAAAGTTAAGGAGGAAAAAAAAAAAAAAAGATGACAAGAAAAACCCAGAAATATGTATGTCACTCAAGTACCAAGCCTTAAGTAGATATTCAGAGATATTTACCAGTTTAAGGATAGACCTGATGAGTACGTTGTTTGTTTATTTTCTTGACCAGAAGTTTCAGCTAATGAAAAGTATCTGTGGGCCCTTTGGGTGTCTGGCAGACAGACTTGAAAAAGTGGCTCTGCTGCACTTGGATGGATTTAACTTCTGAAATCCCTTCCTAGCCTTTATTTTCTCACTCTTGAAGGGCAACATTGTTTCTCCTTTACCCTTTACGCCAGCTACTGCTTGGAGGTCTGACACACACTGAACAGAATCATTCCAGAAAGGAAGAGGAGGAGGCTCGGGGTGTCACTATTTCAGTGAATTCTCACAAAATATCTGAGTTACGTCTTCCAAAAGGGGAATTTGGAATTTCACATCTCCCAAAAGCAGAAAAGTCTGAAAATAAGCCTAAACCGTCACCGCAGTCTTTGCCGTGAGTTTATCGACCCACCAAAAGTTTTCTCCCACCTCGGTCCTGTTCGTCCCAGGAAGACTTGACATAAGATCGATCCGCTCAGCAAACTTTCTTACAAACTATTTTATTTATTTGAGAGACAGAGAGAGCACATTAGAGAGAGCATGAATGGGAGGAGGCGCAGAGGGAGAGGGACAGGCACGCTGCTCCTCTGGAGACTCTGCGCAGAACAGGTTGCCTTTGCTATGACTCTGCCAGGAGCCTGGCAGCCTTGGAAGCCAGAAGCTGACAACTTGTCCAGGCTCAGAGCAGGTGCAGGAGCCACCGCTCTTCCTCTCGTGCCCGGACCCCGCGCCTTCGTGTCAGACATCCTCACAGCTGAATCATTCTCGCTGATCATTAGCTGCTAGTACAGCCCGACCGTAAGCTGTTATCGAAATGACAACTCTGAAGAAATTTAGAAGATTGAAAGACTCTTTCAACTATGACCCACAGTTTGATCCAAAACAGGGAAAGTAAAGAGATGAGAAATTTTCTGGAACAACAGGAGCCGATCAGGAGAAGGCGAGGCTGACAGGTCCAGAGACACAGGCCCCGGTTTTGGACATTTACGCAAATGACTTGAGTGTCAGCCTCCATGCAGAAACGCCAACAATTTGTGAAAGGCAAGCCCCCTCCTCAGTGCGATGCCAGGCCCCGTCCCCTGGGATCAATATGCAGACATTTCAGTGATTTTTATGAGCATGATATGTATGTGTACAATCATATACATGGGTGACCTTGAAAATCTTTAAAGAACCAATCCACGCTGTCCACGGGATCCTACATAGCATGAAAGCAACGTGCTTGATGTGGGCAATTTACCAGGAAACAACTCTCTTGACGTCGGCTGTATTTACCACTTAGCACTTCCCTTTTACAATTTCCTTGTGTGAAGAAATATTCCTTTAAATTATCCATTTGGTGAAAGGAGGGAAAAAAAACCCACTATTTCTGTACTCACCCCTGGATCTTCTTCAAATATTTGAAAAAAAAATAATGAGTGTTTTACAAAGTAAAATAATTTAAGTCAGGGTCAAAATCAACTTTAGCTAATATTATACATACATCTCTCCCTCCTCCCTCCCAAGATGTGACCTTTGATTCTGAATGAGCTCATCACTTCTCTTGGCTGGTCCTCCACCTGCTACTTACTTAGTCCTGTTGGTGTGGACGCTAGGTGAGCGTGAACCCATAGGTCTGGTCATTTGGGCTCTTATCTATAAATATGAGTTCTCCTTTTTTTGAATTGCAATTACATTGAATTGAATTCTCATTTGTAGAACATTTATGGAAAATAGCTTTTAAAGCAACTTTAAATTTTTTAATGAGGAAGAGCTGCTGGTTTGCAAAATAATGTTCATTGACTTAAAACAATTATTTGCAACATGGTTTTAAGCAAGCTAGGAGTATAATTATTGCATAATTTAAAAATCTATTATAGCATAAATATTTAGATGGTAACAGACCATTTAGGGAGATTGAACTTCAGATATTCTCTTACCATGATGCAATGCTAAAATCAGAATTTCTTACTTAATTACAATTGTGAATTGCAGACACCATGACTTGGAAAAGCATCTTACAGTTCTATCGCAGGTGAGGTCTCTTGAGATTTACTCTATCTTTTAGAATCTTTGCGCCCTCATTTGGAAGAAAGGATGAATAGTTACCTGGAGAAAATATAAGGATTTTGCAAACGACAGACACTAGCAAAAGTGGTTACAGTATGCTTTCATTCATGTTTAAACACTGAACGTTGTTTCCTTTTTCCACATGATGTTAACATGTACCGGGTTTTCATTTTGAACGGCAATTTCATACCACTCTGGTTATAAAATAAATTTTCCTTAATAGCAAAACAAAACAAAACACACACAAATGCTCTTTTCCCCCCTTTCATTCAGATCAAATCTAATTTCATACACATTAATGAAAAAATACCTTTGATGTATGTATCACAGATTAGTAATTCAACTGAGACTCTTTTGATGTCCTAATTAATGAAAATATTAAAGCATTCATTCTATTCCACTCCATCTGTGGTGAGCTGGGCTCTTTGGCAGCTCTCCGGGAGCATTTGAGACAGGAACCCCTTGGGCTTCCTCAGCCAAGCAGGTGGTAGTGGCTACCTGGGGTCCTTTTCTGGGTATTGCAACATTCCAGGAACTATGACAAGCATTCATGTTTGTGTATCTCCTTTTTATGCACAACATCCTAGTAAGCCAGGTAG
>NW_022634075.1:0-4277 GCF_010015895.1 Lontra canadensis
CACCCCCTTCCTCCCTCTCCTTCAGTTTCCACGACAAGGTGAACAAGACCCAGACCGGGACCTCGCTCTACCCATTCTCTCCTGCTTTCCCTCTACGTGGAGCTTGTGTGGCTTTAGGGAGGGTTTGCTGAGGCAGAAATCCCGCTCAGGCTTCAGGAAGACAGAATCCTAGGTCAGAGTGGGGCCTGCAGTTGGGAGACACAAGGCAGGCCTTGAGGGCAGAGGTGAGAAATCAGAGGTGAGAATAGAGGAGGGCCGCCCCAGGAGCCTTCTCACCCCCAGGGAATCCCATCTTAGCTCCCTCAGCCCCTCTTCTCACACTTGGAGCCGCAAGGGATGAGCTCACTCCCGGCGCTGAGGGTGTGTGTGTGTGTGGGGGGGTGCCACAGAGATCCTCAGGGACCTGCCTGCCCAGGCCCAGGGCACTGAAGGGGCCTGCCCACCAGCACCCCCTTCCCCTCTTGGGGGATTGAGGGAGTGTGGCTGTGGGCAGGGGAGCCCTGCACTTAGAGTGGGACGCCAGGAAGGAGGCCAAGTGATGGAGTGTGCCCATGCCTGATGTGACCACTGAAGACCCTTGGTGTCCCACTGCCACCTACAGGCCAAGATGAAAGAAGTTAGAGGCCCTGGGGCTGTTCCCGCAGGGTCTGCACCCTACTCCAGCTGCCAATTCCAGGGTGGGGGGTTGGAGGGAATGAGGTGGGGTTGTACAGAAGCCACCTGAGCTCCCACACTGACGGCCAGGTGCCCAGAGGCAGCAAGGCCTTCAGGCAGAGAAGTTAATTTCTGCACAATTTGATAAGCTTGAGGACTGGGGGCCCCAGACGGAGTTGTGGTCTGTGACTTTTAAGTACACGTGTGGCCCAAGGATGGCTCCCAGGGGACTGGTGGGGACTCAGAGGCCAAGGGACTGGCCTGGTTCCTGATCTTGGTTACCCCAGAGCCCGGAGGGGCAGGAGGCCCTCAAGTGGGGCTTCTCCCATCCCCGGCTGGAAGGGATGTGTCCAGAAGGAGGGTGGAGTCTAGAAGGCCCCCCCCACCCCGCGTGTCCCGCTCCCAGCCCAACATTGTCCTCCAGGGTCCCCCATACATCGCTCTGATGGAGACCCCACACAGAGACCCAACACAGAGACTTCTGATGGAGACCCATACAGAGACTCCACAGAGACACCTCAGCACGACCCTACACAGAGATCTCTGCCAGAGACTCACAGGGGCAGGGGCTAAGTTTCTGCTTATCATGATACCATTACTTATTATCATCCATGTTGTAGACAGCAAGGCCTTCTCAGAAACACCCAGAGACCAAGCCCATCCCATACTGAGAGATGCCCAGCAGCTGTTGCTGTTGGGCTGTGACAAACACCATGGCAGGGGCCGTGAACGCTCCAGTGTGAACAGGGGAGTGGTGAGGGAGCCCTGAGGACAGGTATCCTGCATTGCCGACTCCTATGATGGGGCTCTCCCTCGGAAGCCTGTGTGCACACAACTACGGACCATGCCTCCCCCCCGTGACAGAGGAGCTTTACTATGCATCCTCGCAATCCATTTCCGATGGTGTTTGGCCACTTATGTAATAGAAGACCATCGGTTTCCAAAACTTCGTGAAATTTACATTAACTGAAAATTTTGTTTTCTAGACTCTATCTATTGGGGGGGGTGCAGAGGGGGAGGAGTAAAGGAGGGAGGGAGAAGGACAAGCATATTCCCCACTGAGCGGTGAGCCTGGGCCCACCAGTTCTCAGGACCTGAGATCATCACCTGAGTTGAAACCGAGAGTTGGTGCCTTCATCGACTGAGCCAGCTGGGTGCTCCTGAGATTTTTGAAGTAACTTTCCAAGTACGCAAGAGAGGAGAAAATACGTTACCAAAGTATTCACAAAATGGTAATGATGGTGATGTTCTTGCTTGTGGAGGGTTTCCTCCTCATGAATCCCTGAGTCAGGACCTTGGCTTAGAGCACCTCGCTCACAACCTCAACCCCCCTCCTCTAACCCCTCCCCTAACCCCTCTTCCAACCACTCCTCTAACCCCTCCTCTAGCCACTCCCCTAACCACTCCCACCTTCCCAGGAATCAATCCATGTAACTGATGAAGAGCAGGAAAGGTTGTTGCTGTTGTCTGCTTTGTAAAGCAAGGTTGCTTGTTGCCACCTCTCTTCTGGATTATTTCACAGACATTAGACAAAGCTTTACAAGAAAGTTCTCCCTCATCTAGGAGAGTGGATCTTCCCACGTTTTATCACAAACCTTTCCTACAAACATTTCAGAAATGCCAATATAATACATCATATTTTCTACAAATGAATACAAGCAAAGATTTATCTCATTCATGTAAATGCTAAGAAAGCAAGACAGCGAATTAGTGATTGAAGCCTCACACCTGAGGCTTACGCAGACGAGCAGAGACCTGCAGTCGATCAGCTACAGAGAAGGGAGATACACGTAAGCGATGTCGACTTTGCAATCACGGGGAAAACTATGATGTAGGATTTGAAATGTCCTAGAAATGGTCACTGCCTTTCAAAACATCCCTCCGATTCTTCCCCACAGAGTCCGAGAGGCCGGCAAGGTCTCAAACTTTTGATTTACCATAAGCCATAAGAGCTTTTCAATCTGGAGAAGTCCCTTTCGGAAATGGAACCACCCTTTTGTGGCATTCTTTTAGGTCAGGTTCTCTCCTTTGTTTCTTCATCCAAACTTATTTGTTAAACTGCCAGGGTCAGCATAGAGCCTGGAAGAGGACCCCCCATCAGCCTCTTTGCTGGCTTGAACCACACAGACAGACAACTAAAGAAAAGGTCTCACCTGTGGTGAGATCTGTCTCCAGGACACTAAATGTGATTTTTTTATAAGCAGGATCTCAAGAAATCCATGCCATGACCCTGTGTGTTAAGGTTAATCAGGCTGTTTTTTGTGGAAAGAAAGAAAAACAGAGGTTGAGGTCTGGAAAGTTTCTTGGCCAAGGGGTCATCCCCCGAGAGGCCTGCCCCTGAGACTGAGGGTGGGAAGTTTCTGGAAAAATGTCCCCCACACCAGGGCACTTGCTGGGAGGAATGTACTTACTGACAGGAGGTTTGATCTACACATACTCCTTGGTTTTCCCACCAAATAGGACTGCTGCGTCATGGAAACACTAAGTAGGAATTCTCAGGGGAAACACCAAGAAAGAAACATCGAGACTAGGGTGCTGAGTGACTGTCTTAAGTCAACCCTTCATCTGTCTCATGCCTTCAAACTACCCTTTGTCTCATACCACAACTACCCATGTCAGCATGTGGAGGGTTCGGACAGATGGGCTCAGAAGCCCTACAAACTCTGACTAAAAGAAAGACCCCATGACAAGATTTCACCAATGTCCAAGAGTTTAAAGGACAGCAGAGAGAGCCAAGATTCCACATCAGAAGCAGCCAGGGACATCTGGAGGAGAAAGGTACAGCTTAGTCCCTCACAGGCCTGCTTCGCATGGAAAGAAAGGCAGAAAATTCTGGCACTCCTTCCCGTGAGCATTGAAAGACCATCCTTCCTTCATTCAAAACTTACCACCCCCAAAATAAGAAATGAACAAACAAACGTAACACGCAGAAAGGCTGAGCCAGGGGCAGTGGTTTCTACCGCAACTATTCCTGAGTTAGTATTATGGTCTTACAAATACCTCACTTTTATTGTTTAACTGTCTCTGCTCTGAGTACATTTCAGAGAAAATTCTTAAGTGAGCATTCAAGTGAAGCCATAAAAATGTTCTGTACTGTGATCAAGTGGGCATTTTAACAACTTATAATTATGCTTCTAATGTAGGAAACGCTCTATACCTCCCAAGCTAAGCTTGTTAGGGGTCAGATTCATGAATGTGTGCAGTCTCTATTATATTTCTGTCCTGGGTTGTTTTTCTTCTAAGTGTTTAGAGCTGCTTAAGCAGTGATTTAGAAAAAAAAATACCTTGACTACTTTTTTTCACTCTACAAACCCACTTCAAATATTGTGGAAATATTAAAAGATATAATTCTCTCATTCCTTTCTCATACCTCGAATCCTTTTAGTTTGTGTTCTTGAGAACGCTGTGCACTGAAAGGGATGTAAGTGTGCTTGGGTGTCCTGATACAAGGGTGGTGTTTTCCACTCGATGCCTGTTTCTCGAAGGTTCACTTAAGCCCAGAGGAGCTGCTGACATGTTCTGCTGCTTCTGTGGGGGCTCTGCCTGTCCCATCACTGGGCTTACTTGCCCTGTTCTGTGCCGCCAACAGTTTACCAGACTCCTGGGGGTCTGTGTTCTGGGAT
>NW_022634076.1:0-4275 GCF_010015895.1 Lontra canadensis
CCATAGTAGCTATTTGAACTACCCTATCACCTTGTCAGAACTGGCTCCCAAAAGGTGCCCACACTCCTTGGTAGCTAGGGAGAGAGTATGCGCCCCCACTGATTGGATGTCTCCACTTGACCCGACTCATCCCTGCATTTGGGCTGTTATCTCCACCTGACCTGACCCGCCCTTGTATTTGGGCTTTGTTACCTGGGACTGGTTTCTCGGACTTGCTTTTAAGTAAGTTCCTCTGGGGGGAGGCAGGGGCAATTTAGGTTTTACTGCATAAACAACAAAATGGCTGTTCAACCAGGGTGGGGCTGCTCTGGATCAATAGGCCCTTACATTCCCCCCTTTTATTGGAGATTAGCCAAATCCTTGACTCTTCTAGTCTCTTTTCACGGCTGCTATCCTGTTTTTAATGACTCCAGTGTGATTTACCCAGAAACAGCATTTTCTCCTAGGGCAATGCAGAGCCCCCCTTTTTCTAGAAATAGTATGTCAAACCCTCCTCTCTTTTGCAATTGTCTATATTTCCTGCCTATACTTTAATAGTAGGAGCAGCAGTGAACTCAATGAACTCATTGTTTTGAGTCTTAGCTTTTGTCCATGATCGGCAAGGTCCACAAGCAGTCGCATCCATCTCTGGGGGGCATCCTCATTCTTGGCTCATTTGACATAACCTGCGCTAATCCAGGCCCCAACACCCTCAACTTCCACTGCCGTGGGGGTGGTCGGGATGACTGCAAACGGTCCCTTCCAGCGAGGCGCCAAGCCTCCAACTTGGTGGCAGCTTATCCAGACCAAGTCCCTGGGTTGGTAAGGATGTGGCTCCACCTCCATTTCCATCTCAGTGTGGGCAGTTTGGATCCCTGCATGGGTTCTTTGTAAGTCAGACTGTAATGCCTACAGTGACTGGAGTGCAGACTGATTCAGTCATTTCTGCTAGGGCAACCTCTTGTAGCTGAGAGCAGAGTGTGTGTGGGTGGTGTCTCCTGAACATTATTAAGCAGTGTGTACATCGTGCTCCAAGAAGGGTGATAGGAAGGAGATCCACCTATCCACTGCCAGTCTCCAGAATTAGCTCTGCCAAGGTCACTTTGAGAGTGCGGTTCATTCTCTCTACTTGCCCAGAACTCTGGGGCCGGTAGGCACAGTGTAGCCTCCAACTAGTGTCCACGGCTTTGGCCAGTGCCTGTGAGACTGAACTCACAAGGCAGGGCCATTGTCTGACCCGATTGCAAGAGGTAACCCAAACCTCTAGTAGCTTTTTGGCTACCACTCCTGCCATCTCATGTTTGGCAGAAAAAGCCTCTACCCAGCCTGAAAAGGCATGCACAAAAACTAACATATCTATGAGGAAGAATTAACTTTCCTGTTCTAGTCTGAATCCAATCCCCTTCATAGTCTAGTTTAACCCATTTTTGTAAATATTTTAAATCTTCCTCTAATGTTTTCCTCAAGTTGTCTAGCTTAGGTAAAAAAAAACATTTAAAGAAAACCAAATCTAGAATTTAACATCCATAAAGATGTGTTATTAAAACTAATTTTTCTCTCTAAAATAACCTTCATTTCCAGAGATAGCCAAATCAGGACTAATTTATTTGAAAAATAAATCCAGTTTTAACAAACTTGGCCTAATTATTTACATAAGCTCAGCAAGAACATTAAGTGATCATATAGATCTTTTAGAATCTGCTTTGCTGGAACTTCTTATAAGGAATCTCTAGGTTGAACTTTTAGTACCCTCTCTGGGCCAGAAGCCAAGTCATGTAGTTGCCATCAGACTTGCCTGTAATACCTGTCGATTTGGGCAAATTCCTCTTCCTGTGGTACCCAACATTTCCTGAGGCTCCTGCGCCTACCAGGAAGTGACATCCTTTACTCACCTGGTGAGGCTGCTGGGAACTCTGTAAGCAAGGTATCAGGCCAACCGTTCCAAAGGGCTTTACGGCTCCAGGTTTTATAAAGTCAGCCTTAGCTCCTTTAAGCTGTCTGGTCATATCTGAGTCTTTTTCAAATATGACATTCCAGTCAAAGCCTTGGTAAGATAACCAGTGTTTCCAATGGCCAGTGTCCTGTTACAAGGAGAACAGATTCTTATTGAACTTATGCAAATGACTGATTGCCAAGGAAGAAAGAATACTTACTGAGACCTTTGGTTTCAGAGGGTTCAGATAGAGAGAAAAGTTGAATGCCTTGATTTGTTTACAAATGAATACTTTTACATCTCTGTAAGTTACAGATAACTTATGAAAAAGTTTCCCTAGTCTAGAGGAGCAAACATTACAGAATTAGTAATTGTTTAAAATAAGACAAAACATTAAGAGACACAACATTACAATATTTCAGTTCATCTTGTCCCATGTTACTAATTCTGGTTTAGTCCGAATGCAGCTTTTCCTTCTGTAAATTCTTACCCATTTCAGTTCCAGGATTTTAACATATCAAAGACCTGTATTTGTCCTGAAAGTCTCCCATATGAATTTCCTTTAAGGCGGAATTCATCTTACAAGAGAATTAAAACAATTACAAATGACAAAAACCCAGAATAGATATGGTTAAATATCAAGTGATCACCCTATCAAAACATTAAACTTTAGGAAATGTATAGAATCTCTAGAGTAGTTACAGCATTTACCCAAATGTAACCGAAGGTTTATCATTAGTTTAGCAGTACTTCCTGAGTAACTTAGCATATCAAGGAAAAGCCTTATGAGTCAAAGAGATTTCATTTACAATTGTGGATGGGTCAAGAGAAAACCATTTACATTTTCTTAGAAACATCTCAATCTCTAGTGAAGACTAAGTATTAACCAATTGTGAACTGTTGCAACAGAATTCTTAGAAGGCAAATTTATGAATCAGTTAAGCACAAAACATGTTTACCAACAGGTTTCAAAAGCACAAACCTAGTTCCAGCAACCAGCGCTCTAGCATTTTATCCCATTTGGTTTAAAGTTTCAGGTTACCAAAGATTTGAAAGCTACTTTAACAATTACCCATTAAAACTTTGAGACAGACAATTAACCATCAGTTTAAGTCATCTTTTTGCTAACAGATTTCAACAGATTTTAACACAGATTTTAACACAAATAACACAAGCTTATTTGATCTTAAGTAAACTTTGAAGTTTCATATTTACTGCTGTTAACTCGAAAAACATGTTCATCCTAATTAACCCAACAAACTTAGTTCAAATACTGATTTACGTTCCACCTGGGCCCATTCCACTTCGAATGTTTACCTGAGACCTGGGTGGGAAGATCTGGAGTGGGGGGGGTGTTAGGTCCCGGGGTGGTTCTTCTTGTTTCCCAACAGTGAAGAACGTACAAAGTGCCACCAGAAGACAGAGAAAGGGTTCCCAGTTCTAGAGTTCATCAACTCCAAGAGAGGAGCAGAAGCCATGCTTTCCCGCCAGCAAGGGGAAGGGGCTAGGCAGTCCACGTCAGGCCAAAGAGGGCAAGGGACATCCCCCAAACAAAGGGAGTTTCAGCAGCTGCTTGGGAATATTCCTTAAAGTCTTTGTCTCGAGTTAGACTAACCACAATTGGCTCCAGTTATAGCCAGCCATTAACACAAGAAATGAGTAAGGGAGAAGCCCCACATCTATTAGGAGGAACGGAGAGATGAAAGTCAGAGTCCCCTTACTCTCTGCTTGCCTCATTGCTTCAAATACAACAAACACCACCACAGACAACAAAAAGACAAGACAGAAACTACTGCAGATCCAGTGGCCCTCACCCAGAGCCTGCCACTAGTGGGGGTTTTCTCGGCCCCCTAGAGACACTTGCCAGTGGGGATTTTCTCAGTCCCCTAGGGACAAGCAACACAACAGGCAACAAAAAGACAAGACAAAGACAACCAGACCCAGCGGCCAGTGGACATTTTCTCGGTCTCCTGCAACCACCTGCTGGTGGGGATTTTCTCGGTCCCCTGACCGCCTAGGGGGACTTGAAACCCCAGATGACCTACCAGAACAGGGATGGGGCATCCCCGCATCCACTCCAGCCCTGGGGAGCATGGCTGCTGCATCCAGCTTCTCACTGGTGGGCCATACCCTGGAGATCCACAACCAGACAGACAGACCGGATCTCACAGAATAAAATCAGGAGATCTTATCTCTGGAGGCTTTTCCCAGAAATTATGATGCTGGCCCAGTTCTCATCATTTGATCCCAGACAGGCCCCAATGTTGGGTCCTTAATCAAAGGAGCGAAACTGATACAAAGCAAAGGTCAAGCAAAGCTTTATTTCGCCCCAAGCATCGGGAATCAAACTGACCAGCCAGGGC
>NW_022634077.1:0-4269 GCF_010015895.1 Lontra canadensis
CTCCTTGACACTCCATGGTTCATGCAGCCGTCCTCACACAGAACAGCTTTCATGAAAGGGCACTTCAAAGTCAACATTCCAGCCCACACCACACATATAGCCTGAGTGGTTTCCAGGTTGACTACTCAGAAGTAGACACAAAGGTCAGGCATCCAAGGAACAATACAGGAAAGGCCCAACACAAAGGAGTCCACATTCACACCTGGAGACCCAAGACTACACACCTGAGTATCTCACTACATTACCCACATGCTACTACCTTCCCCAAGAACCCAACTATGAATGTGTCCCCAGATACAGGTTCTCAATGTCTAGTCCCTAGACAGCCAACTGAGACTAGGTAAGAAAGGAAAGGTGGGGGGCTGCACCCCAGAGCTACTGACATGGTAGTGTAAGGTTAGCCATAGGGATCCAAGACTTGTAAGTGCTCCCGGTGATTCTGACCCAGGCCAATCTGCACAACCTCTGCAGGAACTAAGTCACAGGTCAAGCTGAGTTATCCCCACAGAAGTCCCTCTCAGGGGCGCCTGGGTGGCCCGGGAGTTTAAGTCTCTCCCATTGGCACAAGTCATGATCTCAGGGTGCCGGGATCAGGCCCCGCATCAGGCTCTCTGCTCAGCAGGGAACCTGCTTCCTCCTCTTGCGCTCTCTCTCTCTCCCTGCCTCTCTGCCTACTTATGATGTCTGTCAAATAAATAAATAAATAAATAAATAAATAAATAAATAAATAAATAAAAGAAGTCCCTCTCAGAAACCCTCTGTGCTTGAGGCCACATTAGTGTTGGGACACACACACAAAGACAGACAGACAGACACACACACAAGATTCCTTTTTCTTCTGAAGATATAGGTACACACACATATGTATGTACACATGCTTCTTCCTAGTTAGTTCTCTGACTCCAAAATCTGTCTTTTGCTTAATATAACACATTGCAGGGGTGCCTGGGTGGCTCAGTGGGTTAAGCCTCTGCCTTTGGCTCAGGTCATGATCTCAGGGTCCTGGGATCAAGCCCCACATCAGGCTCTCTGCTCAGCGGGGAGCCTACTTCCCCCTCTCTCTCTGCCTGCCTCTCTGCCTACTGGTGATCTCTGTCAAATAAATAAATAAAATCTTTAAAAATATATATATATAACACATTGCATTCTGTGCATATCAAAACCCTAAAACTCTGCTTGTGTTCTCTATGCTCACAGAACTGGAGAAACATACAGGGTAAAATTTTATTGAGAGTCCCTGAGAATTCTCTGACTAGGCCATATCATTATATTTTTAGTGACTTTGTTCAATTAGCACTTGTTAGGTAGAAACCCTGGGCATTAGTTCAGTACAACAAAAAGAAACTAACATTTACAAAAACCATTCATGACAATCCTTTCCAAAATCTTAGCAATAAAAAAGAAATTTATATGTACTGAAATAGAGAAATACACTCAAAACCATTCTGTGAGGTCAGCAGTACCCTGATACCAAAGCAGTATAAAGAAAAGATAAAAGGCTGCTTTATCTCATGAATCTTCTGCTACTCTGGCTTTCTTTGGACACTCATCTACATGTACTAATAGAGTCAAAAGAAAAAACGAATCACACTGAAAATAAATGTCCCTCTCCTGAGATCCATCTGCCCCTGAATCCTTTCAGGTCTGCTAACAAATACAGTTAATCATTGAATAACATGCTTTTTCATCAGTAACGGTCCACTTACAACAGACAAGTTTATCTTAATAAATCCAGTGCACCACAGTAAATGTCTTTGCACTATGACTGCCTTAATATTTTATTTCCTCAAATTACTTTCTTTTTTTAAAATTTTTTAAAAAGATTTTATTTATTTATTTGACAGAGAGAGCTCACAAGTAGACAGAGAGGCAGGCAGAGAGAGAGAGAGAGGAGGGAAGCAGGCTCCCTGCTGAGCAGAGAACCCGATGTGGGACTTGATCCCAGGACTCTGGGATCATGACCTGAAATGAAAGCAGAGGCTTTAACCTACTGAGTCACCCAGGTGCCCCTCAAATTACTTCCTTATAAAACTATGGTATATACAGCAGACCACATACAAAGAATGGGAAGACTGATGACATGTTGTAATTAACCCATCCAACACCACAGATGAAAAGAGACTTTTGAAACAGCATGGCAAATGCACTTCACCTTGTGCAAGAGCTCCTAGAAGAGCAGCAGTGGGATCCCAGCAGTCCCAACAAGAATGGGGCCGGCATAATGCACTCAGGTACTGAAAGATCAAAAAATACCACCAAGAATACTTTACAAGGCAAAACTCTTTTCCGCAGACATAGAAATGAAGACATTCGCAAGTAAAGACCCCTCTATGTTTACCAGTAGACCTGTCCTACAAGAACCATTAAAGGAACACTCTCTAGATGAAATAAAAGGATTCTACCCAGTAACTGCAACCACACAAGAACACAAAGCTCTCCGCTGAGCATAAATATGCAGACAATTACACAAACCTGTAGTGTTGTAATGAGATACCAGTCAAGTTTATTTCTGCTACAGAGTTTTTTTTTTTTAATATTAAAATCACAAATGTAGGTCATAAAGTACACAACATAAAAGAATTTGTAGTATCAAAGTGGGGGGGGCATGCAGGGGTAGAGACAGGAAGAAGAATTCCTTATGGAATTGACACTGAGTTTTAAACTGTTTTACAACAATGTTGTTGTAAGGAATCTCTAAGGTAACCACGAGGAAAATACTCCCAGAAGACACAAAAGGCAATGAGAAAGGTACCAAGGCATATCATGGGTATTCATCTTACAATTACAGATAAAATATATCTTTCATATTTCATACCAAAACATGATACAATAGTATAGTTTGAAAATTACTTTGAATTCAAAACAGTCTTTCTTTCATGCAGAGAGAATAAAAATTCACCCACAAAAACACGGTGAAATGAATTCTATGTGGATGACAACTCACCTAGACATGGTACAACATTCATTGACCACTCACCCAGGAGATAAAAAGTAGGGGTCACACAGTATGTATCTGTGACATACAAACACAAGACAAAGACACACAAAATTTACTGGCAAAAAACATAAAGATCATTTTTTTTGAGTTATGCTCACATGGTCTTGAAATATACTGAGCTGAAAATTCCCTTCCTGTAACAACACGTAAGACCGAATCCACACCTAACGAATATGGTGGAATGAGCCAGACACAAGAAACACATTATTAGGAAATTACCAAATTAGAGTAAGACGAAACTCAACCCAAGAAATTCTAAATAAAACATTGATGTCTGACAGAAAAGGAAAACTTCCATAAAACTATAATTTAAAACTGTGTCCACGTACCCGTGAAAAACAAGCTTTTGATTGGCGTGTCTTCCTGAACTATAACGTTGTAAGGAATTCTCATTAAAATCAATTATAAAAAGCTGTAAATGAAAATTTTATGAACACTTAAAAATCTTGAAAGAAATGTACCACGTTATTAATATATTTCCCCTCCTGCACAGAATGTAACCCTATAATCCATTCTGTAAGACAGAGGAAACAAACAACCTCTTCATTTCTCAGTATATAAACACCATGGAAGTTGAAAAATATGCTGAGAGACACCTATATGAAATTAGTATGTGGGGTTAAATTCTGATACATTCTGAGGAAAGTAGAAGAAAAAGCTCATGGTTAATTTCCCAGAAATAACATCGCATTATTGAAAAAAAGGATTTTCCAAACATGGGGATTCAGGGTACCTGTGGGGCTCAATTATTTAAGCAGCTTCCTTCAGTTCAGGTCATGAGCTTAGGATCCTGGATCCAGGGCTCCCTGCTCAGCAGGGACATTGCTTCTCCCTCTCCTTTTGCCCTTTCCCTACTCATTTTTTCTTTCTTTCTGGCTCTCAAACAAATAAAATTTTTATTGTCTAACTCACTACTTAAAAAGCACATGTGCATGTTGTATCAGGACATTTGATGTACAAAATATACAGCTAAATCACATATAGAACTAATCAGAAAGTGAAAACACACATGACAAAGTCACGAGAAGTTCACAGAAGACAGAATCATGATGCAATTATTAACAAATGAGATAATAAATTAAACTTTATTAAAGGCCAAGTACTAAATGTGCTAGTCCCCCAATAGCATTTGTTACGTAGGAATTCTAGGAAACAAAGAGAGACATTGCACTATTTGACCACTGAGGAACAGAACTCAAAGAGTGGAAATTTCTATAGGTTAGAAGAAGAAGAAGAAGAAGAAGAAGAAGAAGAAGAAGAAGAAGAAGAAG
>NW_022634078.1:0-4266 GCF_010015895.1 Lontra canadensis
CAATAGGTACTCTCCTGTTATTTCTGCATATTTGGGACTTCAGCTGTCCTGTCTATGTTTATCCCATCCCTTCCGGTTTTTGAAGATTATTCTTAATAGAAAGATGAAACAATGTAGAATGATGTCATTCTCCCTTCACATTCTCATTTGTCAGAATTACATTAATTATCTTGCAAGAGACCTAATAATTCTTTCTTTTAATTTTTCTGCCCAGTAGCTAAAAATATTTGGTTGCTTAACAATTTCTTTTCTTTCCCAATAATCTCAGCTTATTCTAGGCTTTCGATTTTGCTGACACTATTTTTAAAAAATTTGCATCATTCTTTCATATTATTCTTTCTTTTAAAAAAGATTTTATTTATTTATTTGGCAGAGAGAGAGATCACAAGTAGGCAGAGAGGCAGGCAGAGAGAGAGAAGGAAACAGGCTCCCTGTTGAGCAGAGAGCTGGATGTGGGACTCGATTCCAGGACCCTGAGATCATGACCTGAGCCGAAAGCAGAGGCTTTAACCCACTGAGCCACCCGGGTGCCCCCATATTATTCTTCTTTAAAAGTTTTATTTAAATTTGAGACAGTTCACATAAATGTAATACTAGTTTCAGGTGTACAATATAGTGATTCAACACTTTTATACAACACCTGGTGCTCTTCCCAAGTGCACTATACTCCTTAATCGCCATCACCTATTTTGCCCATCTCCCCACCAACCCCACCTCTGGTAACCATCAGTCTTTTGTATTATTCCTGTCTCATTTCTTTTGCGATCTATGCTTATCTGCTTCAAATCTGAGCTCATATAGTTCCCTGGGTTACATTATATTCCTCCCCTGCTTTATCCTCATTGAAATAATTAAGGTAATACTAATTAAGGCAACGCTGTAGAGAATTCTTCTACCCAACCCACACCCATACATCTTATTTGTTAGAATCTCTGATAATTGATCATAAGCATATGTTCTTTGATCTTTTAAAAAATCATGTTTTAGTTCTTACTCACATACCCAAAATAAGCATAAATTAGGTTTTGAGGAGGTATTTGTAATACAGGCATGTATAAAAGAACTACATGTGCCTAACTCAGAGCAGATTCTAGGTAGTCTGGCATTAGTACTAGTGTTAGCAGAATTAATGAATACATATATACATGAATTTAAGACCAGAACCATACAATATTTGGTCCTTTAGGTAGATATATAATTAGGTAAACTTTTTAGTTGTTGTTGTAGACTTGCTTTCTTATATGGTTCCTTTCTTACATTTCAACTTTGATCAACCTATAGAGTAAAATACTAAATTAAATGTGAAATTCTAACACTTTTGAAAGGATATAATTCTTTTTATACATTGTTAGATTCAATTTCCTGATATTTTATTGAGGATTTTTGTGTCTGTTCATGAGAGATAATTGGTCTGTTTACTTGTACTATCTTTTTTTTTTTTTTTAAGATTTTATTTATTTATTTGACAGAGAGAAAGAGCTCACAAGTAGGCAGAGTGAGGGGGAAGCAGGCTCCTGCTGAGCAGAGAGCCCGATGCGGGGGCTCAGTGTGGGGCTCGATGCCAGGACCTTGAGATCATGACCTGAGTTGAAGGCAGAGGCTTAACCATTGAGACACCCAGGCACCCCTGTAATATCTTTATCTGGCTTTAGAATTAAGGTAATGTTGGTCTTATAGGATGAGTTGGGAAGTGTTTACTCTGCTTTTCTTTTCTGGAGATTGTAGAGATTTTGGTCTGTCTTCTTCCTTCAATGTTTAGTAGAAGTTGCCAATTAAACCATCTAGGCCTTGTGCTTTCTTTTTTGGAAGGTCAACCATTGATTAACTTCTTTAGTAGATCAGGTCTTCCATGCTTCCTTATGTGTGTTTTGGCAGTTTGTTGTCTTTCATGGAATTTGTTCATTTCACTTATGTTATCTGATTTATAGGTATATATTTGTTAATGGTATTTCTTGATCATCTTTTTATTGTTCGTGAGATCAGTAGTGATGATCCTTCTTTCTTTTCTCATACTGATAATTTGTATCCCTTCTTCATTATTCTTGTTAGCCAGGAGAGACGTTTATCAATATTATTAATCTTTTCAAAGAATCAGCCTTTGTTTTTTTTTGCTTTTCTCTATTGTTTTCTGTTTTCAATTTCATTTGTTTCTGCTCTAATCATTGTTTTTTTCCCCCCCTGCTTGCTTTAGACACTTAATTTTCTCTTCTCTTTCTAACTTCCTAAGGTAAACTAAAGTATTAATTTTTAGATTTTTCTTTTATAATATATGCATTAAGTACTGTGAATTTCTCTCTAAGTAGTACTTTTGCAACATCCCACAAATTTTAACAACTTTAAAATTTTTTTTTAACCGATGTATAGTTGACACATAAATGTTACATTAGTTTCAGGTATAAGACATAGTGATTCAACAACTCTTAGTTAGGCTTTGCTCACCACAAGTGAAGCTACCATTTGTTACCATACAATTCTATTACAGTACCTTGACTATATTTCATTTTGTACCTTTCAGCCCCATGACTTATTTATTTCATAACTGGAAGCCTGTATCTCCCAAACCCTTTCACTCATTTTGCTCATTTACCCATTCCCATCCCCTCTAATAGCTATTAGTTTGTTCTCTGTATTTATGGGTCTGTTTCTGCTTTTTTGTTTTTTGCTTGTTTATTCATTTGTTTTGTTTTTTAGATTTCACATGTAAGTGAAATCTCATAGTATTTGTCTTTCTCTGTCTGATTTATTTCACTGAGCATGATATCCACTAAGTCCGGGGTGCATGGGTGGCTCAGTGGGTTAAGGCCTCTGCCTTCGGCTCAGGTCATGATCTCAGGGTCCTGGGATGGAGCCCCGCATCGGGCTCTCTGCTCAGCGGGGAACCTGCTTCCTCCTCTCTCTCTGCCTGCCACTCTGCCTACTTGTGATCTCTCTCTGTCAAATAAATAAAATCTTAAAAAAAAAAAAATCCACTAAGTCCATCCATGTTGTTGTAAATGGCAAGATTGCATTCTTTTTCATGAATGAGGAAATATTTTTTGTATATATCTACCATGCCTTCTTCTTTCATCTGTCAGTAGACACTTGGGTTGTTTCTGTGTATTAGCTATTGTAAATAATGCTGTAATAAATAATTTTAATAAATTTTTGTTTTTGTTTCATTTAGTTTAAAATATTTTTAAATTTTTCTTGAAACTTCTTTGACTTATGGGTTATCTACAAGTGTCTTATTTAACATTTATATTTCCAAATATTTGGGGATTTTCCAGCTATCTTTCCTCTTTCTGATTTCTACTTTAATTAAACTGTTGTCTGAGAACATACTTTATATAAATTTCATATTTTTAAATTCGTTCAGATGCGTTTTATGGTCAAAGTGTGGTCTATCTTGGTGAATGCTTCCTAGGATTTTAAAAATTTTGATTTTAAAAATGAATTTTTAAAAATGAGGCAATGAATTCCTCAGTTTTTATTTGTCTCAGAAAGTATTTATGTCTCTTTCTTAGGCTTGAGAAGAATGTATATTCTGCTGGATTGTTGGATGGAATATTTTATAAATGTCAGATTAATTTGATTGATAGTGCTATTCAGGTCATCTATATCCTTGCTGATTTTCTGCCTGCTAGAATAATCAATGACAGAGGGAAGGTGAAGTTTGCAACTATAATAGTGGATTTGTCTAATTCTTCCTTTAGTTGTAACAGTTTTTGCCTCATATATTTTGATATTCTGTTGTTAAGTGCTTACATGTTTAGGATGATTAGGTTTCCTTTGAAAATTGACACCTTTATCATTATATGGTGCCCTTCTTTATTCCTGACCATTTGCTTATTCTGGAGTTGGCTTTGTCTGAAATTAATGTAGCTACTCTAGTTTTCTTTCATTCATTCATTTTTTTTTTCTTTAAGATTTATTTACTTATTTTAGAGAGACAGCATGAGCAGGGGGAGGGGCAGAGAGAGAGAGAGAGAGAAGCAGACTTCTCAATGAGTACAGAGCCCATTGTGGGGCTTGATCCCATGACATCCAGATCATGACCTGAGCCCAAATCAAGAGTTGGATGCCTAACCAACTGAGACACGCTGGCACACCTCCAGTTTTCTTTAGACTAATTTTAGCATGGTATGTCTTTCTCCATTCCTTTACTCTTATCTGAATCTTTATATTTAAATTGGTTTTCTTGTAGATAATATGCAGTTTCATATATATATATATATATATGTATATATATATATACACATATATTTAATTGACGTATTTAGACCATTC
>NW_022634079.1:0-4264 GCF_010015895.1 Lontra canadensis
GCACTCACCATAGCACATACCCTCCCCAATGTCCATAACCCCACCCCCCCTTCCAACCCCCCTCCCCCCAGCAACCCTCAGTTTGTTTTGTGAGATTAAGAGTCACTTATGGTTTATCACCCGCCCATTCCCATCTTGCTTCATTTACTCTTCTCCTACCCCCTTAACCCCCCATGTTGCATCACCTCTCCCTCATATCAGGGAGATCATATGATAATTGTCTTTCTCCGATTGACTTATTTCGCTAAGCATGATACCCTCTAGTTCCATCCACGTCGTCGCAAATGGCAAGATTTCATTTCTTTTGATGGCTGCATAGTATTCCATGGTGTATATATACCACTTCTTCTTTATCCACTCGTCTGTGGATGGACATCTATGTTCTTTCCATAGTTTGGCTATTGTAGACATTGCTGCTATAAACATTCGGGTGCATGTGCCCCTTCGGATCACTACGTTTGTAGCTTTAGGGTAAATACCCAGCAGTGCAATTGCTGGGTCATAGGGTAGTTCTATTTTCAACATTTTGAGGAACCTCCATGCTGTTTTCCAGAGTGGTTGCACCAACTTGCATTCCCACCAACAGTGTAGGAGGGTTCCCCTTTCTCCGCATCCTCGCCAGCATCTGTCATTTCCTGACTTGTTCATTTTAGCCATTCTGACTGGTGTGAGGTGGTATCTTATTGTGGTTTTGATTTGTATTTCCCTGATGCCGAGTGATATGGAGCACTTTTTCATGTGTCTGTTGGCCATCTGGATGTCTTCTTTGCAGAAATGTCTGTTCATGTCTTCTGCCCATTTCTTGATTGGATTATTTGTTCTTTGGGTGTTGAGTTTGCTAAGTTCTTTATAGATTCTGGACACTAGCCCTTTATCTGATATGTCATTTGCAAATATGTTCTCCCATTCTGTCAGCTGTCTTTTGGTTTTTTTAACTGTTTCCTTTGCTGTGCAAAAGCTTTTGATCTTGATGAAATCCCAATAGTTCATTTTTGCCCTTGCTTCCCTTGCCTTTGGCGATGTTCCTAGGAAGATGTTGCTGCGGCTGAGGTCGAAGAGGTTGCTGCCTGTGTTCTCCTCAAGGATTTTGATGGATTCCTTTCTCACATTGAGGTCCTTCATCCATTTTGAGTCTATTTTCGTGTGTGGTGTAAGGAAATGATCCAATTTCATTTTTCTGAATGTGGCTGTCCAATTTTCCCAACACCATTTATTGAAGAGGCTGTCTTTTTTCCATTGGACATTCTTTCCTGCTTTGTCGAAGATTAGTTGACAATAGAGTTGAGGGTCTATTTCTGGGCTCTACATTCTGTTCCATTGATCTATGTGTCTGTTTTTGTGCCAGTACCATGTTGTCTTGATGATGAGAGCTTTGTAATAGAGCTTGAAGTCCGGAATTGTGATGCCACCAACTTTGGATTTCTTTTTCAATATTGCTTTGGCTATTCGCGGTCTTTTCTGGTTCCATATAAATTTTAGGATTATTTGTTCCATTTCTTTGAAAAAAATGGATGGTACTTTGATAGGAATTGCATTAAAGGTGTAGATTGCTTTAGGTAGCATAGACATTTTCACAATATTTATTCTTCCAATCCAGGAGCATGGAACATTTTTCCATTTCTTTGTGTCTTCCTCAATTTCTTTCATGAGTACTTTATAGTTTTCTGGGTATAGATTCTTAGTCTCTTTGGTTAGGTTTATTCCTAGGTATCTTATAGTTTTGGGTGCAATTGTAAATGCGATAGACTCCTTAATTTCTCTTTCTTCTGTCTTGTTGTTGGTGTAGAGAAATGCAACTGATTTCTGTGCATTGATTTTATATCTGGACACTTTACTGAATTCCTGTACAAGTTCTAGCAGTTTTGGAGTAGAGTCTTTTGGGTTTTCCACATATAGTATCATATCATCTGCAAAGAGTGATAGTTTGACTTCTTCTTTGCCAATTTGGATGCCTTTAATTTCCTTTGTTGTCTGATTGCTCAGGCTAGGACTTCTAGTACTATGTTGAATAGCAGTGGTGATAACGGACATCCCTGCCGTGTTCCAGACCTTAGAGGAAAAGCTTTCAGTTTTTCTCGATTGAGAATGATATTTGCGGTGGGTTTTTCATAGATGGCTTTGATGATGTTGAGGTATGTGCCCTCTATCCCTACACTTTGAAGAGTTTTGATCAGGAAGGGATGCTGTACTTTGTCAAATGCTTTTTCAGCATCTATGGAGAGTATCATATGGTTCCTGTTCTTTCTTTTATTAATGTGTTGTATCACATTGATTTGTGGATGTTGAACCAACCTTGCAGCCTTGGAATAAATCCCACTTGGTTGTGGTGAATAATCCTTTTAATGTACTGTTAAATCCTATTGGCTAGTATTTTGGTGAGAATTTTTGCATCTGTGTTCATCAAGGATATTGGTCTGTAGTTCTCTTTTTTGATGGGATCCTTGTCTGGTTTGGGGATCAAGGTGATGCTGGCCTCATAAAATGAGTTTGGAAGTTTTCCTTCCATTTCTATTTTTTGGAACAGTTTCAGGAGAATAGGAATTAGTGCTTCTTTAAATGTTTGGTAGAATTCCCCCGGGAAGCCATCTGGCCCTGGGCTTTTGTTTGTTTGGAGTTTTTGATGACTGTTTCAATCTCTTTACTGGTTATGGGTCTGTTCAGGCTTTCTATTTCTTCCTCGTTCAGTTGTGGTAGTTTATATGTCTCTAGGAATGCATCCATTTCTTCCAGATTGTCAAATTTGTTGGCGTAGAGTTGCTCATAGTATGTTCTTATAATTGTCTCTATTTCTTTGGTATTCGTTGTGATCTCTCCTCTTTCATTCATAATTTTATTTATTTGGGTCCTTTCTCTTTTCTTTTTGATAAGTCTGGCCAGGGGGTTATCAATCTTATTAATTCTTTCAAAGAACCAGCTCCTAGTTTCGTTGATTTGTTCTATTGGTTTTTGGTTTCTATTTCATTGATTTCTGCTCTGATCTTTATGATTTCTCTTCTCCTGCTGGGTTTAGGGTTTCTTTCTTGTTCTTTCTCCAGCTCCTTTAGGTGTAGGGTTAGGTTGGGTACCTGAGACCTTTCTTGTCTTGTACCGCTATATATTTTCCTCTCAGGATTGCCTTTGTTGTGTCCCACAGATTTTGAACCGTTGTATTTTCATTATCATTTGTTTCCATGATTTTTTTCAATTCTTCTTTAATTTCCTGGTTGACCCATTCATTCTTTAGAAGCATGCTGTTTAGTCTCCATGTATTTGGGTTCTTCCCAAATTTCCTCTTGTGATTGAGTTCTAGCTTCAGAGCATTGTGGTCTGAAAATATGCAGGGAATGACTCCAATCTTTTGATACCTGTTGAGACCTGATTTAGGACTGAGAATGTGATCTATTCTGGAGAATGTTCCATGTGCACTAGAGAAGAATGTGTATTCTGTTGCTTTGGGATGAAATGTTCTGAATATATCTGTGATGGCCATCTGGTAAAGTGTGTCATTTAAGACCTTTATTTCCTTGTTGATCTTTTGCTTGGATGATCTGTCCATTTCAGTGAGGGGAGTGTTAAAGTCCCCTACTATTATTGTATGATTGTGGATGTGTTTCTTTGATTTTGTTATTAATTGGTTTATATAGTTGGCTGCTCCCACGTTAGGGGCATAGATATTTACAATTGTTAGATCTTCTTGTTGGACAGATCCTTTGAGTATGATATAGTGTCCTTCCTCATCTCTTATTATAGTCTTTGGCTTAAAATCTAATTGATCTGATATAAGGATTGCCACTCCTGCTTTCTTCTGATGTCCATTAGCATGGTAAATTCTTTTCCACCCCCTCACTTTAAATCTGAAGGTGTCTTCGGGTTTAAGATGAGTTTCTTGTAGGCAACATATAGATGGGTTTTGGTTTTTTATCCATTCTGATACCCTGTGTCTTTTGATTGGGGCATTTAGCCCATTAACTTTCAGGGTAACTATTGAGAGATATGAATTTAGTGCCATTGTATTGCCTGTAAGGTGACTGTTATTGTATATTGTTTCTGTTCCTTTCTGATCTACTACTTTTAGGGTCTCTCTTTGCTTAGAGGACCCCTTTCAATATTTCCTGTAGAGCTGGCTTGGTGTTTGCAAATTCTTTCAGTTTTTGTTTGTCCTGGAAGCTTTTATCTCTCCTTCTATTTTCAATGATAGCCTAGCTGGATATAGTATTCTTGGCTGCATGTTTTTCTCGTTTAGTACTCTGAATATATCATGCCAGCTCTTTCTGGCCTGCCAGGT
>NW_022634080.1:0-4262 GCF_010015895.1 Lontra canadensis
AAAAAAAAAAGAAAAATCCTGTTTAGATAATGGGATTACATGGTTTGGGGGAGTTTGTAATGCAAGATAAGAGCCCCGGGTGTAACAAACAGTATCTGCAAAACCTGATAGAGAATAAAAAAAATTTTCAACAAATTAAGGTTTGCTGGAGATCCAGGGCTAAAAGGTAAGATCCCACTTTCAGTCTCTAGAACAAATATATCCATTTGATTCTTTTCATTGATACAGTCTCCCCTTAACTATTAAACAGACAAAACCATAACCCAAAATTATCCTTATATCAGAGTCTATTTCTTTAAGCACTGGTTTCCTATAAACACTTGGCATTATGAATGTGACTAATGAAGACTGTGTTGATTCCAGTTAGGTTAACTTGCTTTATTTCTTGCCCTCAATTAAGGAACTTGGGTCTACCTTTCATTCCTACGTACCAGTGTCAAGCTGGGAGAAATTTTATCCAGTTTGAGGATCCTGCGTTTTCCATTTGTCCTAGCTACTAAGATACACTGCAGCTTGGAACATCTTAGTGGTGCCTTGGTCATTTTTTTTAAAGATTTTATTTATTTATTTAACAGAGATTACAAGTAGGCGGAGAGGCAGGCGGGGTGGGGGCAGCAGGCTCCCCGCCAAGCAGGGAGCCCGATGTGGGGCTCGATCCCAGGACCCTGAGACCATGACCCGAGCTGAAGGCAAAAGCTTTAACCCACTGGGCCACCCAGGCACCCCGACAAATGTCTTTTGATATACACCAGTACCTTACGTCATTTTGAATGGGATAGTCTGAAGTGATTCAATACAATGTATGTTTGGAACAGAAATGCCTAAGTAACCCAGTGATTCCCAGGGTACATATGTCATGCAATTTTTTTTATTTTTTTATTTTTTTTTTATTTTTGCGGAGCTATGTGGAACACCTCTGGGGCCATACATCATTTACAAGCCATGGATGGGTATTACTGGGCTGGTCCGTACTGCCTGTAGTGAACCACGTGTGGGATAGATGCTGGAGGAGACGTTGCAGGTTTCCTTACATCCTTTCTCCTGCAAGAGGGCTTGGGGGGTGGGGTGGGGTGTGTGTAGAGAGATGGTAGAAGAAAGGTACTGGTGAAAATAACAGCTCAGGGATTGAGGGAGAAGTTGTAAGTGGCCCAATACTTAGTGTATTTGTTGTGTGAGGGAACTACAGGGGAGAAGCGATGGTGGTGAGACTGCACCACAGTCCTGGTCAAAGAAGACCCCTCTTTGCCCCTTTTTTCTCTTATCTTCACTTCTTATCCCAAAATATAAGTCACAAATGCAATAGAAATATAAAGCATACATGCATATCTAAAACAAATGTGGGTATATATGTCTAAGGAGGGGGCAGGAAGGAAGAAGGGAGGGAGGGGCCCTTTTAACTAGCTTCTTTATTTCTTTTTTTTAAGGTTTCATTTATTTGAGAAAGAGAGCAAGCACGAGTGGTGGGGGAGGAGGCAGAGGCAGAGAGAGAAGCAGACTCCCCACGGGGCGGGGACTCCCACATGGGGCTCCATCCCAGGACCCTGGGATTATGACCTGAGCTGAAGGCAGACACTTAACCAACACTCAACCAACTTAGGTGCCCCTAACTAGCTTCTTTCTAAAGGGCCAAGGAGACTCAATAACATTCTGTTTCCTCTTCAAAACATACTGCCTAATGCCCACAAGCACACTGATAACTCCTAGCTTCTAGCCTGCTGTCCAGCCTCTGTGGGCAGTTCCAGTACCACAGATGAGCTGTGTGCCGCTCATATTCAGTTATCATTTATCCCCTGAACACTTTTATGCCTGTAGGACTTGTAATTAAATTATTATTTAATTAAACACATAAAACCCACTTGAAGTTTTATATTCCCAATACTAGTATATTCACAGTCAAGTGCAGAATAGAATATGAAAAGCATGTAGAATATCCTTCTTGCACCCTCTTTAGGATTCCGAGTAGTATTTGTGTATAACTTTTGTGTTTGTTTTGGATTGAAGTAGTACTCATTTTTAGAAGTTAAATCTTTGATTCTTCACCAAAATGTTTCTTGTGGCTTGGCTTGCTGTAATTTGGCTGCTGTGTCCTGCTTTTTCAGGTGTTTTTATGATACATGCATCTTTGGATGAAGTAAAGGGTATCACTGTACGGTGATTGTTAATATATATAGTACAGATATCCCCAAGTTGCCCATGGTGTTTTCCCACCTTCTCCTTGGTGGTTCCCGGAGATCTACAACACATCTGATGGCCGTAACTCTAGCATGTTTCTCTTTGTCTAATGAGCTCTATTCTAGTTCTAATGACTATGTACCTAGGATTTTTTGTTTCCATTTTCTGGTTCTCTGATCCCTTCATGTACTAGAAATTTCCAGAACATAGTCCTAATACAGTTCTTCTTATATCTGTACCTAAACCCTCTACTTTGGGTCCTGGACCAGCAGTATAAATTAATTTCCATTAGTGTTCTTCAGTTTTGAAGGATTAATTTACTACTGTGTTTATTAAAAAATGTTAAGGGAAATAGAGTAGAAACACATTTTTATTTTACTCTGTTTCATTGTTTAAAACTGCAGGTGGTTGGGAGAATCCGATTCATATTCTGTTAGCCAGATGTTCAGTTTTTACCAAAAGACTTTCTGGTATTTGGAGGTTGTTTTACATAACCCAGTGAATGACACAATACATAATAGTTGCATATTTTGTGTCTCCTCATAGTATAGATTCTGTAGCATTTTTTTTTTTGCAATCTAAATTCTTTATAAGAATCTGTAATTCTTATAAAATCAAAAATTATTTTTTGCACTTCTGGAAACTTCTTTAATAACAGCTGTCTTGACCGTACTTCTTATTTATGCTCCATACTACATTTTATATTTTTTGTGACAGTTAAAGATAAATCATATTATCAATAATTACAAATAGGTGCTTAGTTGATCAACAAACATGATTAGGGCTTAAGATATGTTATGACAGGGGCGCCTGGGTGGCTCAGTGGCTTAAAGCCTCTGCCTTTGGCTTGGGTCATGGTCTTGGGGTCCTGGGATGGAGCCCCACATCCGGCTCTCTGCTCAGTGGGGAGCCTGCTTCCCCCTGCCCCACTCTCTGCCTGCCTCTCTGCCTACTTGTGATCTCTGTCAAATAAATAAATAAAATCTTAAAAAAAAAAAAGATATGACATACCTTTACTCTCTTCTAAGGGGAAAAAAAAGTCTTTAACTGTGATATTTAAGGAAGGGCCATGCCATCCACTTAGCATTGCTGCACTAACTGGTACTAATTCCTTATTCACATTTTAGTATTATCCTGAACATTGGTGGATGACCTAGGCTGATCCTCCCCAACAGAGAAAGATAAGCAGTGAGTCAGCTTTTCCCTAAAGGAAATAATGAGGTCGTTGTTCTGTGAGTTGCTCAGTGCTTTAGAGTAGAACTCCAGTCTGTCTGATCCAAAGTAAAATGATGACAGTCATTTTTTTTTTTACAGCTATCTTGAGATTAATTACTGCTGTTCTTGAAAAGGGTATGTGCTTTTTGCCAATTATTATAAGTACCCAGAAGAATAAATGCATCATTACTGAAGAACACTAAAGGGTCTAATGATACCTAAGACCCAGCCTGGCACCCTCACCACACTGTGCACGATAACCTGTGTGCCCTAGTTCATATTAGTTTCCATTTTATACTCTCACTGATAGCACAACTCTCCACATTATCTGCAGTGCTCTGGCATTGATGTGCACAATTCTTCGCCTAAGCAAGGACATGTAAATGCAGGCCATAAAGCACAAAGCAGGTGACTTTTGTGCAATTGAAAATTGCTGTATCTGGGTAGCATCTTCCTTATATACCAATAGTTTGAAGTGAAAATAACCTGGACTTGTGTTTGCAGAACAAAAAAGGTATAAATTATTCAAAAACCCCAGATCCGCTTGATGGTATTCTATAGCACAGGATTCTGGAAATTTTGTTTGTAAACATTGAAAGTTCTGGACGCTTGAAAAATAACTTTCTGATTCTCAAACCAGGGTGTGATGAAACTTCAGCCTCAAGTTCAGACTAATGTTCATGATTTCAGCAGAGTCTGGAAAAAGAACCATGGGATTAGCCACAGGGAAAAACAGGAGGGGAGAAATAATCCCTTTGAAATATAATTAATCTCCTTTTCCTGCCAAGCTGTTGATAGGGATGACTAGGGGTTGGGGAGGAGAGTAAGAGCTCTGGAAAAGAAATGTCTGACGGTTTCGCAGGGCATGTTCTCAG
>NW_022634081.1:0-4261 GCF_010015895.1 Lontra canadensis
TTTTTTTTTTTTTTTCTTTTTTGGTGGAGGAATTTCTTTTTTTTTCTTTTTTTTTCTTTTTTTTTCTTTTTTTTTTCTTTTTTTTTCTTTTTTCAGCATAACAGTATTCATTATTTTTATACCACATCCAGTGCTCCATGCAATCCATGCCCACTCCAATACCCACCACCTGGATCCCCCAACCTCCCACCCCCCACCCCTTCAAACCCCTCAGATTGATTTTCAGAGTCCATAGTCTCTCATGGTTCACCTCCCCTTCCAATTTCCCCCAACTCCCTTCTCCTTTCCATCTCCCCTTGTCCTCCATGCTATTTGTTATACTCCACAAATAAGTGAAACCATATGATAATTGACTTTCTCTCCTTGACTTATTTCACTCAGCATAATCTCTTCCAGTCCTGTCCATGTTGCTACAAAAGTTGGGTATTCATCCTTTCTGATGGAGGCATAATACTTCATAGTGTATATGGACCACATCTTCCTTATCCATTCGTCCGTCCCAAAGATACAGAGGTAGTGAAAAGAAGAACCATCTGTACCCCAATGTTTGTAGCAGCAATGGCCACAGTTGCCAAACTGTGGAAAGAACCAAGATGCCCTTCAACGGACGAATGGATAAGGAAGATGTGGTCCATATACACTATGGAGTATTATGCCTCCATCAGAAAGGATAAATACCCAACTTCTGTAGCAACATGACCCATTCATTCTTTCGTAGGATGCTCTTTAGCCTTCTATAGTCTTTAGAACATAAGTGTTC
Source organism: Lontra canadensis (assembly GCF_010015895.1). Classification (NCBI taxonomy): domain Eukaryota; kingdom Metazoa; phylum Chordata; class Mammalia; order Carnivora; family Mustelidae; genus Lontra; species Lontra canadensis. The sequence goes on from NW_022634081.1 coordinate 761, forward strand.
TAGTATTTGAGTTCTTTCCAACTTTCCTCTTGTAACTGAGTTCTAGCTTCAGAGCATTTTGGTCTGAAATATGCAGGGAATGATCCCAGTCTTTTGGTACTGGTTGAGACCTGATTTGTGACCCAGGATGTGATCTATTCTGGCGAATGTTCCATGTGCACTAGAGAAGAATGTGTATTCTGTTGGTTTGGGATGGAATGTTCTGAATATTTCTGTGATGTCCATCTGGTCCAGTGTGTCATTTAAGACCTTATTTCCTCGTTGATCTTTTGCTTGGATGATCTGTCCATTTCAGTGAGGGGGTGTTGAAGTCCCCTACTATTATTATATTATTGTCGATGTGTTTCTTTGATTTTGCTGTTAATTGGTTTATATAGTTGGCGGCTCCCATGTTAGGGGCATAGATATTTAAAATTCTTAGATCTTATTGTTGGACAAACCCTTTAAGTATGATATAGTGTCTTTCTTCATCTCTTATTATAGTCTTTGGCTTAAAATCTAATTTGTCTGATAAGGATAATCCTGATAAGGATTGCTACCCCAGCTTTATTTTGATGTCCATTAGCACTTTAAGTGGTTTTCCACCTCCTCACTTTAAATATGAAGGTGTCTTTGGGTTTAAAATGAGTCTATTGTAGACAGCATATCAATGAGTCTTGTTTTTGTTTTTTTTAATCCAATCTGATAAGCTGTGTCTTTTGATAGGGGCATTTAGCCCATATATGTTAAGGGTAACTACTGAAAGCTATGAATTTAATGCCATTGTAGCTTGTAAGGTAACTGTGACTGTATATTGTCTCTGTTCCTTTCTGGTCTATGTTACATTCAGGCTCCCACTTTGCTTAGAGGACCCCTTTCAATATGGGCTGTTTTGGTGTTTGCAAATTCTTTTAATTTTTGTTTGTCCTGAAAGCTATTTATCTCTCCTTCTATTTTCAATAACAGCCTAGCAGGATATAGTATTATTCATTGCATATTTTTCTTGTTTAGTGCTCTGAATATATCATGCCAATCCTTTCTGGCCTGCTAGGTCTCTGTGGACAGGACTGCTGCCAACCTAATGTTTCTACCATTGTAGGTTACAGACCCCTTGAGGATCTCTTTTTCTAATAAAAGTATTTAAAACTATAAATTTCCCTCTAAGCAACGCTTCCCAAAAATTTGGGGAATAATAATTAATAATTAATTATTAATTAGTTAATAATTAATCCAGTCCAAAACATTTGCTAATATGTTTCTTTTCTTTCTGAGCTCCTGAGTTATTTAGCTCTTTGTTATTTGATTAATAAATACCTGGGAGATAGTCCAAGTATCTTTCTGATACTCATTTTTTTTTGTTTTTTTTTTGTTTGTTTGTTTGTTTTTTTAAAGATTTTATTTATTTATTTGACAGACAGAGATCACAAGTAGGCAGAGGCAGGCAGAGAGAGAGGAGAAAGCAGGCTCCCCGCTGAGCAGAGAGCCCGATGCAGGGCTGGATCCCAGGACCCTGGGATCATGACCTGAGCCGAAGGCAGAGGCTTTAACCCACTGAGGCATCCAGGCGCCCCTCTGATACTCGTTTTTAGTTTAATTCTGTTATAGTGAGAAAACATATTTAAAACTTACTGAGACTTCCTTTATAGTATAGAATTTGATCTATTTTCATAAATTTTCTATGTATATTGTAGAGCTTTTGTATTCTGTTGTCATTTGGTGGGACTTTTATAATGTCAATTCTGTAAAGTTCATTATTGGTATTTTTCAAGTTTTCTATATACTTAATGATTTTCTGTCTATGTGTTCTATACATTAGTGAAGGAGAATTAAAAACATATGTGACTATAATTGTGTATTTATCTATTTCCTTTTTTTAATCACTTATTTATCTTTTTTTTTCCCCTCATGTATTTTCAGCCTTTATAATGTGGTGCATACACATATATTCTGAATTATATTGTCCCTTGATCAGTTTATCCTTTTGCTATTACAGAATATTCTACATTATCTCTGGTAATATTCCTTGCTTTAAGTCTATTTTAATAAATATGACTACTCCATTGTTTCCTTTAATTTTTAATATATCTATGTCTTTATGTCTAAAGTGCATTTCTTGTACATAGCAAAGAGTTGAGTATTGCTTCTTTAAATCCATTTTGATCATCTCTACCCTTGTCATGTTTAGACCATTTACATCTAATGTAATTATTAATCTAGTTGGATTAAAATCTACCATCTCATTATTTGTTTTCTCTGTGTCATACTGTTAACTATTCTTCCTTTCCCACTTTATTTTAAATAAATTAGTGGTTCTTCAAGATTACATTTTATTTTTTATTTATAGCTAATTAGCTATACCTCTTCAATTTATTATTGTTCGTAGTTGTTGTTTTAGGTTTTAAAGTACACCTTTTGTTACCACAGTCTATATTTAAATAAAGTTGGAATTGTTTAAATAACAAATTCCATTTAAAAGTATAAGAATCTTATAATATGGAGGGGAGGAGTCAAGATGGCGGAGAAGTAGCAGCTGAGACTACTTCAGGTTGCGGGAGATCAGCTAGATAGCTTATCTAAAGATTGCAAACACCTACAAATCCAACGGGAGATCGAAGAGAAGAAGAACAGCAATTCTAGAAACAGAAAATCAACCACTTTCTGAAAGGTAGGACTGGTAGAGAAGTGAATCCAAAGGGACGGGAAGATAGACCCCGGGGGGAGGGGCTGGCTCCCGGCAAGCGGCGGAGCAACAGAGCACAAAATCAGGACTTTTAAAAGTCTGTTCCGCTGAGGGACATCGCTCCAGAGGCTTAATGGGGTGAAGCCCACGCGGGGCCAGTGTGGCCTCAGGTCCCGCAGGGTCACAGAAGGATCGGGGTGTCTGAGTGTCGCAGAGCTTGCAGGTATTAGAAAGGGGAAGCTGGCTACAGAGATGGAGCCGAGGAGTGAGCTCACACCTCGGGCTTACCTTGAACCGGTCGCAGGCTCGGTGAGCTTGGAGCGCGGCTGGAGGCCAGGCAGATGGGAGTAATTGGGTGCTGTTCCCTGAGGGCGCACTAAGGAGTGGGACCCCGAGCTCTCGGCTCCTCCGGGCCGGAGACTGGGAGGCCGCCATCTTCATTCCCGTCCTCCGGAACTCTACGGAAAGTGCTCAGGGAACAAAAGCTCCCGAAAGCAAACCCACGCGGATTACTCAGCCCGGCCCCTGGTAAGGGCGGTGCAACTCCGCCAGGGGCAAAGACGCTTGAGAATCACTACAACAGGCCCCTCCCCCAGAAGATCAACAAGAAACCCAGCCAGGACCAAGTTCACTTACGAGGAGTGCAGTTTCAATACCAAGGAGAGCAGCGGAATTCCAGAGGAGAAAGCAAAGCATGGAACTCATGGCTTTCTCCCCAGGATTCTTTAGCCTTGCAGTTAATTTAATTTTTTTTTCTTTTTCAATTTTTTTCTCTTCTTCTGCTAAATTTTTTTAAACTTTTACCCTTTTCTTTTTTAACGTTTTTTAACTAGTTTATCTAA
>NW_022634082.1:0-4259 GCF_010015895.1 Lontra canadensis
TTGCAATAGGTCAGCAAAAATGGTGCCTCTTCCTGCAGGGAGTGGAGGTGCCCTGAGCTCGGTGAGGGGGTGAATGACATGGTGGTGGGCAGGCACACATGGCTAAAGCTGGCTAGAAGTCAGAAAGATGGAGCTCTGGGCTGGCTCAGGCTGAAAGAACATTCTGGAATAAGAAGAAGAGTAGCCCTTGCCCTTGTACTCAAAGCCTTCTTTAAGACCTCTCTTGACTATTATCCAGAATAGCCTCCATTCTTGTTTGTGAGGTACACAGAAGTCCCTGGAGGCCTTAACTGCCATCATGGTTCCAGGGAGACAATCTCTCTTTTTTTTTTTTTTTAAGATTTATTTATTTATTTGACAGACAGAAATCACAAGGAGGCAGAGAGGCAGGCAGAGAGAGAGGAGGAAGCAGGCTCCCCGCTGAGCAGAGAGCCCGATGCGGGGCTTGATCCCAGGACCCTGGGATCATGACCTGAGCCGAAGGCAGAGGCTTTAACCCACTGAGCCACCCAGGCGCCCCCAGGGAGACAATCTCTTGGGTGAGTTCCAGGCTCACTGTCTTGGTTGTGTGAAGGGCTTTCTGCTGCCCCTCAGCATGCTATATATTCTGCTTGCCTGTAAATTTGCCCAAGTATGGGATGGAAAAGACAGGATGAATGTCCTTACCAGTGTTCCTGTGGTGCCCAAGCAGGCCAGAACATAGGACCTGGGCTACAGCCCTTGATTTCTTTTCCTGGTTTGTCTAAATCCCATCACAGCTTCCACATGTACCCACCTCACCTTGACTTCCCAACTGGTAGATCAATCGAAAAAAACCCTGTGTCCTCAAAAGCTTAAAGTCCCAAAAAAGCATTCTTTCATCCCCTGTTAGATGATTAGTATCATAAAAATACACATGCAAGTCTTTGCACTTACAGTAAATAATTCCCTAGATTCTAGTACCCTTAGTCCTAGCAGGTATGGGACATACTTCTGTTAGATGAATGGAACACAATATACCATTGCATATCTTCTACTTATTGGTTGATGGATAATTTAACTTTGCTTCCTAAATCTGTCATCTGAAATGTTGAAGCCATTTCTGCCACAGCCCTTTGGAAAGCAAGTAGGGGCTGGGGCAGAGTATGACCATCTCCCCACCACAAGGTGGGTGTGGGAGGTGAGCACAAACCTATATTTTTCCAGACTATTTCTATGACTATGTCTGACCATGGACTTTTCACATGTCTTCTCAGCTGAGCCCCTGCGCTGGACCCAACTGAAGGGGGGTGATTGAGGTTATGAAGCACAAGCCACAGGTCTCCTGTTCCCTACTACCTTCTCATCTGGTCTCTGCCCTGCATCTGTTGCTAGACAACCTCCCACATGGGACCCTCTCAGGATCCTTTTAGGCAGTACTGTGCCCATGTGTCACTACCATTGCAGGATGGGACAAGGGTAACTCCATGACAAGCTGTAAGTTATTCTAGGAGTGGTCAGTGCATATGTGTCTGCAGAACACTGAGGCTCAGATTACTGACCCAGAAGCCGTCATTGACAAGTCCAGGTGCAAGTGCCTCCCCCCGCTTCCTTCTTGTAGATCCTACTCATGCTAAAACTCTGATCTTCCCTCTCTAAAGAGAGTTTGAGGGTCTCTGAGTGAAGAGACATAGGACTTTCTGGAAGGAGCCCAGGTAGCAGATTCAACTAGAGAGGGCAGCTGTGCTTGCAAAGGAACCAGACCCTGGGAGCAGATCTTTCAGCCTTCTGAATGAGATCAGCAGTGAGAGATGCATTTCACGTAAGAACTAAGTACACACTCAACACACATGCATGCACACATATGCATAGACCTGAAGAAAGAGTTGACCAACAGTCTGTCTACCCTTTATTTTAACCTACTGGATTCTATTGCACTGGGTAAATTTTATTTTGAACTCTTGTTATAATGCACCAGATAGATTTCATGACCTTAGAAACAGAAAGGAAAACACTCATTAGTGAACTTCCAACACAGGGTCCTATATAGTTCGTACCATGCCCAATGATCACCAAATTAGAAATCTAAGGCATCAAGGCCTTTTGTAGTTTGAACCCAACGTGGGACAAGCCCATATTTCCCCCATTTTATCATCACAGGGAAAGGATGAGGGAAAAAAAATCAACATATTGATTTATTCTGGGAAAGTATAATAAACATCTGCATCATCAGTGGGCAGGAAGCACAAAAGGACCTGGTCTGGGAAGAGTATTCCAAGAGTCCACCTCACTGAGGTGAAGGATGGAGTTGGTGTCCACCAAGGGGAATAGTTTCTCCAATGCAGATACACATGTGCACTGTTATACATTGTCTAAGGTCTGTTAGACCCCTTGACCCTGAAAACCCACCTCCACTCCCTCATCCACAAGAGGTCAAGGCAGTGTTCCAGATAGACTCTCCCAACTCCAGGCTACCCCCTGAAATTGTCATTGTCTTACATACTACTTAGACCCTAAGAGAAAACGAATGACAAATCTTCCTGTCCTTTTCCAACCTCAGTGCTGTGAACATGGAGTTGATAACCCCATTACCTCCACACTGGAGGACTGGATAGGTTTGCAGCAGCCAAAGCGTTTGGGTGCTGTTTTGTCCCTGAAGAATATCAGAGAGGGTCTCCATGGTGACTATTCACTGAAATGGGTAATCCAGTCCCCAAGCTCTTCTGCTCTGGTGTCAGACTCTATCTTCACGTCACAGTAGGAGGGTTAATAGCCAAGTTCGGTTGTAAGAGCCCTCTCACTTACCTGCTCCAGGAAGCATTGGGTGACTACTATCAAGAAGGTATCGGTGGTCTTCCTGGAAGTTACCCCTCCCTGGTGAAGAGTCTAGCCCTGAAGCAGGGACCAATCCCTCTGAGACCATCCAAAACGTGTTCAATGCCCAGGATGCTCTGTAAGGAAAGAAGAGAACTGTGTTGGGTTGGGGTGTCCTAGGAAGAGCCTGGAAAGGAAAAAAAAGGAGATAGGAAGGTGAAAGTGCAGGGTTTACTGTTCTGGTGCCTAACCTGCTCAGAGCTGTATAATTTCTGGATAATGGTCATGGCAGGACCCCAGCCCAAGTGCAGGGAAATCAGGGATGGCTGCTTTCAGTTTCTATTCTTGGAAATCACACCAGTTCTCAAAAAGGGGGAGAGCCAGTTTCACTTTCTCCATTCTGGAGTGTAGGACTCCTACAGCATTAACCTGAGGCATGTCAGGATTATTTGAGCACCTTCAGCAGAGAAACCCAAGGAAGGGTAGGGGTGCTCTGTGACCAGCCCCACGAGGACACTGTCTATGTTCTCCTCTAGGATTTTGATGGATTCCTGTCTCACATTGAGGTCTTTCATCCATTTTGAATTTATCTTTGTGTATGGTATAAGAGAATGGTCACATTTCATTCTCCTACTTGAAGCTGTTCAATTTTCCCAGCACCACTTATTGAAGAGACTGTCTTTTTTCCATTGGATATATTTTTCCTGATTTATCAAAGATTAGTTGACCATAGAGTTAAGGATCCATTTCTGGGTTCTCTATTCTGTGCCACTGATCTATGTGTCTGTTTCTATGGCAATACCAAGCTGTCTTGATCACAGCTTTGTAATATAGCTTGAAGTCAGGCAACATGATGTGCCCAGCTTTTAACATTTCCTTAGTGATTCGAGATCTTTTCTGGTTCCATACAAATTTTAGGATTAATCCAGCTCCTTGAAAAATGATGGCATTTTTTATATGGTATAGGGATGGCATTGAAAGTGTAGATTGCTCTGGGCACGATAGACATTTTAACCATGTTTATTCTTCCAATTCACGAGCATGGAATGTTTTTCCATCTTTTTGTGTAAATTAAAGAAGACACAAAAAGATTTTAGCCATTCTGATAGATGGTAATACCTCATTGTAGTTTTGATTTGGATTTCCCCTTCCATCCCTTCACTTTAGATCAACAACTGCCTTTAAGTCTAAAATGAGTCTCTTGGGGTGCCTAAGTGGCTCAGTCAGTTAACCAGCTGCCTTTGGCTCAGGTCATGATCTCAGGTTCCTGAGATTGAGCCCCACATTGGGCTCTCTGCTCAGTGGGGACTCTGCTTCTCTCTCTCGCTGCTGCTCCCTCTGCTTGTGCTCTCTCACTTGTGCTCCCTTGCTCTCTCAAAGAAAGAAAGAAAGAAAGAAAGAAAGAAAGAAAGAAAGAAAATCTTTATAAAAATAATAGAATTAAATGAGACTCTTATAGGTATCAAATACATTTTTTAATCCATTCT
>NW_022634083.1:0-4255 GCF_010015895.1 Lontra canadensis
TGAATTGAATGTATAGATCAAATGGGGAAAGTTGATGTTTGAACAGTGTTAAATCTTGCCACCCCCAAATAAGGAATATCTCTTCATTTTCTAAGGCTTCATTCACTTCTCTGTGAAATAGTCTGTGATTTCCAATCTGCTCTGTCCCTCAGTATTTCAAGCTTCATGCTATTACAAATGATACTACTTTTCACATTTCAGTTAGGCATTGCAATCACATAAATCACACCTGAATTTTATATATTGATGTTGGATCTTGATACAAAGAAACATATTTCAGATTCAAGCTGGATCTGGCAGTGACCATATCTTTGGAGATTTAGGTATTTGCCAGGTGAGAAGGATCTGATTCCATTCCCTTGCACTTTTCTCAGCAGCCCAAGGAAAAGGAATAATACAACCCACATGCAGTCCTGTGGCTGGGCAGATTGTACAGAGTCTTGTGGACCAATGCATGCGAAATGTTTTGTATGTCCATTAATACACTTTCCTTGAGAGTAAACCTTCAGTTGGCAAGGCTGCCAGTTTATCTTGTGTGTAGCTGTAACACCACAGTCGCAAAATTTAGAGGTCGATTAATTATTAATTAATTAATTAATTAATTTAATCTTCAGTAATCTATTGCCAGCATTATGCACTGCCAGAAACTTTGGAACAGTATGCAGTGATATATCCATCAAATGCCATGAGTTTGTGCCCAAATCTGATTTCTCTCATTTCTGATGTGGTCTATTCTAAAATGACACCAACAGCATGAAAATAAGTAATAGTGGCAGGCTGAGGACTGTGTGAGACCGAGTTGTGTGACCAAGTTGTGTGACTCAGTTGCCTTAGGAGACAAAGGCTCATACTCCAGATCTGAAGTAGGTGTCCACTGCCATCCATCTGTAAGCACTGGGTCTGGATTCTGCAACAGAATCTGTAGTCCTTTGTGCCAGCTCCATGCCCCCAAAGAAGAATGAAGATCTTTGACTTAAGTAATGATTGGTGTGTGTAGCATATTTAAGTTACCTCTTTTGTCACTGAACTAAACACCCTATCTGGTAAAGCTTGCTCACTGGCATAACTAACAAGGTCACATTCCCTGTGTCTCAGGTAACAGGTCTCAAAGAAATCAAAGCATCTGTTCAGTGTTAGGTGTCTCACCTAAAGTTCACCCATGATGGACCAACACGTGGATCACAGACAGCTTTAAATGTGCTTGCTTTAGGTTTGTCTAATGGTTTTCTAAAGTCTAATTACCCAAATGACTTTCAGGCCAGTTTTTTTTTAAGATTTTATTTATTTATTTGACAGACAGAGATCACAAGTAGGCAGAACAGCAGGCAGAGGGAGAGGGGGAAGCAGGTTCCCCACTGAGTAGAGAGCCCAATGTGGGGCTCAATCCCAGGACCCTGAGATCATGACTTGAGCATGAGGCTTAACCCACTGAGCCACGCAGGCACCCCCCAGGCCAGTTTTTGTTTCTCAATGCTCTGCCTATTTCACTGGACCTATGAGTCAATATAAACATAGATTTATTCCAATTTATGATCAACTAACATTGTGTAGATGCCATATAATTCCACACATTCTTTCTTTTACCTGTTTACTTTCAGATGTTGAGATGATATGATGTTACTCGCCTCTTCTGCTCTCTGTTGAAAAAAAATCAAAAAGCTGCTTTACTTTGTTTATCAAAGTCATCATAGGATGTATTTAAATCTGCATATTTGAGAGCATCATTATTTTTTAAAGATTTTATTTATTTTCGAGAAAGAGAGTACTGCGATCTAGGAGAACAGAGGGGGATGGAGAGGGAGAAAGAAGCTGAAGTAGATTCTGTGCTGAGCATGGAGCCCAACTCGGTGTTGATCCCACTACAACCAGCTTGTGACTGACTGAGCTGGAACCAAGAGTCAGATGCTTCACTGACTGAGCCACCCAGGCACTCCTTGGTATTTCTATGAATAGAAAAGTCATTTTTGGTTGAAGCCAATAGTGGATAACCTGTGAAAGAATGACTGCAGATCATGGATTAAACATTTAGTGTCCATTGAATCCAAAATTGTGGTAGACATGTTTTCCCAAGATTGTGTAATGTTGCCATGAGTCAGCCCACCTGCAACTTCAAGCCCCAAACCTTCTTCTCCAAGACCTAGGAGACACTGTCACAAACTCAACCCATGCCCTTCTTGGGCCACTGCCCAAGTGATCTGTTCTATTGCACGACCCCATAGGCAGAGTAACTTTCCAGTTATGTGCGTTAAGGGCCTCCTGTTTCTGTACAACCAATGGATGTAAGTGGTTTGCTTTGTTATTTGGCACCTAGAGCCATGATTAGAGTTAGGTTTGTTAGGGCAGAACTTTCTGCAGTAAGAATGGACATCTCCAACCCTTATCTAAACATCCTCGACCCCTCTAAGCCCACACTTTCTTGGAAGACATCCACCATGAGGGCAGCTCCAAGGTCACAGCTAGGGAACTGGGGCAGAGGCTCATGGACACATCCTCCTCCTCTGGGAATTGGTGTTTCCAGCAATACAAACAAATCCTGATCCGTCCTGTGGAGCTCCTCAGCAGGGGCACAGGTTCACTATGGACTAAGTTACTCTCCTAGTCCTCCCCGCTCAGCTCAGGCTGGTCCTTGCAGAGTTGGATGCTGCTGCATGCATTCCTCAGTTTCCCCTGATCTTTCTGAACTCGACTTGTCCTTATTCTTCTGTCCTTTTGCAACCACTTGCCCCACCATTGCCTTGTCCTTCTTTGTGTTATTCTCATCCCCCAAACCTGCTGATATCCTATCTTTCCTCTCCTCCTCTAGTTCTCTTTACAGTGTGGACTCAGCTTGGGCTCCTGCAGGAGACACACAGAGAAGGGACCAAGTCAGGTCTCAGCTGCAGTCCCCAGAGCTGCAAAACTGGCACCTCAGTCCCTCGTGCACTCACAGAACTGAGCAGGAATGGATTTTGGAGAATTTGAATATCAACCTTATCTTACACATGAGGAAACTGAGGCCCATAGACATTAGGAGAATTTCCCAAACTCCCCTTCCAGCTGATAGCAGCAGAGCCCCCACACAGGCCTTGGCTGCAAGCTTCCCTGTCTAGGCTCCTACACACCCTCCAGAAACCCACCTCTGAACTTCAGGGGACACTGAAATTAAAAGTTCAACTTAAAAATAAAGAATTTTGAGGAGACTTTGGATCAAATGTAGGTATTTCCACTGTTTAAAATACCAGAAGGGCCTATCTGGGGACAGATCTTTTCTCACAATTATGTAATGCTATTACTTATATTCACTTTTAAATCACTGGCTAAGAGATTAGGATCGCGTAACATGAAAGTATTAAATAATATTTATCATAATCACAAGTAAAATGCACTTATGTGATTATCTATAAAATATCTGACTCCACTGTCAAAGTTCATTTTCCTGAGAGCTGGCACTTAGTCTTCCTTGCTCACTCCATGTTCCCAGTGCCTCCTGCCCAGTGAAACATTCAGTAAATACTTGTCCAGTGGATAAATAACAGTTCCCAGCAATAACCATAGTTTACTGATCTCTAGTCCCAACCATATTTTCATTCAAACCCTATCCCAGGTCTGCGCTGAAGCAAGAAAAGCACAGCCTTAAGAAAAGTAGTCCAAGATCCCAATGCCACATATGCTTTAGTGGACAATATAATTACCTCTTTGAGCATATTTATCTCAGGTACGATAGAGAGTGTAGGATATAAATTAGGAATTAGTGTAGGATATAAACACTGGAATGTTAGATGTGAAATGGGATATCATGTAGCAGACAGGGCTCCCGTCCCTGGGCACAGCTGCAGAGCTAAAGAACACCTCCATCAGCATCACTGTGGTGCCTGTTCCATTCCCCTGGGGGGTAAGGCCTCCAAAGTTGCACTTCAGACAAAAACTCCAAGGAGGTCCTCAGTAATGGACAAAGCCCATTTTAAACAAACAGCTGAGGATGGAGATTCTGAAAGACCCAGTGCTCACAAGACTAACTCTGCTCTGAGCAGACCATGTTGTCGTGGCCGGCACGACAAATCGACCAGGGTTGAGAGGGTAAGAGGATGGTGAAAAGAAATTAAGAGACAAAGAGATGGGGGCAGGAGGAGCACCAAGGAGGATATCCAATAGTGCCAATTTTATTCAAGGCAGCAAGGCATTATATAGCTAACAGAAACAATCGTAATAAAGTATCTATTTTTAGCTAATTACTAAAGAGTTTGCAACATGCACAGAAAATCCTTCAAGCTTTCCC
>NW_022634084.1:0-4250 GCF_010015895.1 Lontra canadensis
TGAACTTTTGGGACTTCATCAAGATCAAAAGCTTCTGCACAGCAAAGGAAACAGTCAACAAAACAAAGAGGGAACCCATGGAATGGGAGAAGACAGTTACAAATGACACTACTGACAAAGGGCTGATATCCAAGATATATAAAGAACTCCTCAAACTCAACACACACACAAAACAGATAATCATGTCAAAAAAATGGGCAGAAGACATGAACAGACACTTCTCCAAAGAAGACATACAAATAGCTAACAGACACATGAAAAAATGTTCACCATCATTAGGCATCAGGGAGATTCAAATCAAAACGGCACTGAGATACCACCTTACACCAGTTACAATGGCCAAAATCAACAAGACAGTAAACAACAAGTATTGGCGAGGATGTGGAGAAAGGGGAAGCCTCTTAAACTGTTGGTGGGAATGCAAGTTGGTGCAGCCACTTTGGAAAACAGTGTGGGGATTCCTTAAGAAATTAAAAATAGAGCTACCCTATGACCCTGCAATTGCACTACTGGGTATTTACCCCAAAGATGCAGATGTAGTGAAAAGAAGGGTCATCTGTACCCCAGTGTTCATAGCAGCAATGGCCACAGTCGCCAAACTGGAAAGAACCAAGATGCCCTTCAAAAGATGAATGGATAAAGAAGATGTGGTTCATATATACAATGGAGTATTATGCCTCTATCAGAAAGGATGAATAGCCAACTTTTGTATCAACATGGACCGTACTGGAGGAGATTATGCTGAGTGCAATAAGTCAAGCAGAGAGAGTCAATTATCATAGGGTTTCACTTACTTGTGGAGCATAAGGAATAACACGGAAGACATGGGAAAAGGAGAGGAGAAGTGACTTGGGGGAAAACGGAGGGGGAGACAAACCATGAAAGACTGTGGACTCTGAGAAACAAATTGAGGGTTTTGGAAGAGAGGGGCATGAGGGGTTGGGTGAGCCTGATGGTGGGTATTAAGGAAGGCATGTATTGCATGGAGCACTGGGTGTGGTGCATAAACAATGAATTTTGGAACACTGAAAAAAAATTAAATTTAATTTAAAAAAGAGTGTTTTCTAGTGTGAATTCATTTATGCAATAATAATAATGATAACACAAAACAGCTAAAAATATAGATAAGAAGGGACAATGCACAAACACAATGCTTTGGACTGGGTACAACAACTATCAAGATTCTCTCCTCACAAGATTTGTATTTTCCATCTACTAAAAGACATGATTTCCCAACGAAATTTTTTTTAGTGGTACCTAGACCCCCATCACCAAGACCAGTACTGCTTTATTGGCAAGAGATTAGTTATCCTAAGTAACAAATCATTTCATTTCTGAGAGACACACGGGCTGAAAACCAACATCAAGATGGATTTCCAAGTTTCAAGGTTGTATAATGGGAATTTTTATAAAACTTAGCCTTCAGCAAATTTTATTAAAAGTAAATCTTGGCAGCAGCAATACTCAGAGTTCTATAACTCTTGCTGGCTGTTCCTACTGGTTACCTCACTTTTCTGCTTGAATAGAATTAAAGATAAATTCTAAGATTTGTTTGGAAGCTAGGGAAACCTAATGAGTGATTTCATTTCTGGAATTTGTATTTTATTGGCCCCGTTTATGAATATCTGAATTCATTGTATTATTTGCTAACCACTGTGTATTTCCCAGAGATTGGCTGTAAACAGTTTAAACAGGGCTGTAGGAGCCAAATTCCTTCTCAAATAAACCAAACTTTGTTTTCTTGTGAATTTTTATACTTTCTCAAGATAAAATATTTTAACAAATAAAACAGTGGTTTCCTCATACTGTGTGAATAAGAAGAGTGATGTGGGAAAAGAAGAATGTTTTAGGTACAGAGCCTTTTGTAGGTCCAAGGTATCCTTTGAGAATCCATGGAATTGTGTAAATCTGCACTTTGTAAGACTAGATCTTTGTTTCCTCAGACTCTGAGCCCAATTAGCCTTTCGTGTGTCATCTCCTGGGACAGAAATACTAATAAATAAGGTCCCTTTGGATTCCTGAATTCTGACTCACATTCTGTCCTTGATAGCAGGCCTCAGTATTAAAGACAGAAACAAAATTGATCAGGAATTTTGTTCCACGGCTTACAGGAATTTGCTAGGTTAGTGAAAGTAACCAGCATTCCCTAACAGATGAAGTAGTCTGTCATAGAATCACTGATCTGAGTCAGTAGAAAATACGGTATATGAAGCATTTAACTTGGGTTAATAATTAATTTTACTTACAGGTTCACTTTAGAAAATTCCAACAGCACTATATGGTCCTAAAGATTGAGAGACTGCAATGATAAATCCAATGATTTTTCTTTTTACTATCATATTATGTGGGGTATTCATGAATTTTGTCAACAAGGGACACATAATATGATAGTAAAAAGAAAAATCATTGGATTTATCATTGCAGTCTCTCAATCTTTAGGACCATATAGTGCTGTTGGAATTTTCTAAAGTGAACCTGTAAGTAAAATTAATTATTAACCCAAGTTAAATGCTTCATATACCGTATTTTCTACTGACTCAGATCAGTGATTCTATGACAGACTACTTCATCTGTTAGGGAATGCTGGTTACTTTCACTAACCTAGCAAATTCCTGTAAGCCGTGGAACAAAATTCCTGATCAATTTTGTTTCTGTCTTTAATACTGAGGCCTGCTATCAAGGACAGAATGTGAGTCAGAATTCAGGAATCCAAAGGGACCTTATTTATTAGTATTTCTGTCCCAGGAGATGACACACGAAAGGCTAATTGGGCTCAGAGTCTGAGGAAACAAAGATCTAGTCTTACAAAGTGCAGATTTACACAATTCCATGGATTCTCAAAGGATACCTTGGACCTACAAAAGGCTCTGTACCTAAAACATTCTTCTTTTCCCACATCACTCTTCTTATTCACACAGTATGAGGAAACCACTGTTTTATTTGTTAAAATATTTTATCTTGAGAAAGTATAAAAATTCACAAGAAAACAAAGTTTGGTTTATTTGAGAAGGAATTTGGCTCCTACAGCCCTGTTTAAACTGTTTACAGCCAATCTCTGGGAAATACACAGTGGTTAGCAAATAATACAATGAATTCAGATATTCATAAACGGGGCCAATAAAATACAAATTCCAGAAATGAAATCACTCATTAGGTTTCCCTAGCTTCCAAACAAATCTTAGAATTTATCTTTAATTCTATTCAAGCAGAAAAGTGAGGTAACCAGTAGGAACAGCCAGCAAGAGTTATAGAACTCTGAGTATTGCTGCTGCCAAGATTTACTTTTAATAAAATTTGCTGAAGGCTAAGTTTTATAAAAATTCCCATTATACAACCTTGAAACTTGGAAATCCATCTTGATGTTGGTTTTCAGCCCGTGTGTCTCTCAGAAATGAAATGATTTGTTACTTAGGATAACTAATCTCTTGCCAATAAAGCAGTACTGGTCTTGGTGATGGGGGTCTAGGTACCACTAAAAAAAATTTCGTTGGGAAATCATGTCTTTTAGTAGATGGAAAATACAAATCTTGTGAGGAGAGAATCTTGATAGTTGTTGTACCCAGTCCAAAGCATTGTGTTTGTGCATTGTCCCTTCTTATCTATATTTTTAGCTGTTTTGTGTTATCATTATTATTATTGCATAAATGAATTCACACTAGAAAACACTCTTTTTTAAATTAAATTTAATTTTTTTTCAGTGTTCCAAAATTCATTGTTTATGCACCACACCCAGTGCTCCATGCAATACATGCCTTCCTTAATACCCACCATCAGGCTCACCCAACCCCTCATGCCCCTCTCTTCCAAAACCCTCAATTTGTTTCTCAGAGTCCACAGTCTTTCATGGTTTGTCTCCCCCTCCGTTTTCCCCCAAGTCACTTCTCCTCTCCTTTTCCCATGTCTTCCGTGTTATTCCTTATGCTCCACAAGTAAGTGAAACCCTATGATAATTGACTCTCTCTGCTTGACTTATTGCACTCAGCATAATCTCCTCCAGTACGGTCCATGTTGATACAAAAGTTGGCTATTCATCCTTTCTGATAGAGGCATAATACTCCATTGTATATATGAACCACATCTTCTTTATCCATTCATCTTTTGAAGGGCATCTTGGTTCTTTCCAGTTTGGCGACTGTGGCCATTGCTGCTATGAACACTGGGGTACAGATGACCCTTCTTTTCACTACATCTGCATCTTTGGGGTAAATACCCAGTAGTGCAATTGCAGGGTCATAGGGTAGCTCTATTTT
>NW_022634085.1:0-4237 GCF_010015895.1 Lontra canadensis
TTGTGCCTACCTCGCCTGGTGTGTTTATCTCCCGGAAAAACTTTACATTTGGTGCCAAAACCCGGGAGGGGATCGAGCCCCTGCCTCGGCATGGCGGCTCTCCCCTCCATCTTCAGACTGGGACTCCCGCACTTCTTCACTCGACTCTGAAAGTCCGCTGCGGTGAGTGTTCCCTGGCTCCTGACCCCTCCCTGAGGCGTCCTGCCCAAACTGCGGCTTCGTCAGGGCGAGCTCTCCTCCACCAGGTGGCCCCGTAGTTCCGAGGAATTGGGAGACGTCCTCATTCCATGGCAACTCTTCTCCTGAACCGCAACTCAGCCCGTGGAGGAGGGGATGCCTTCCTCTGCGTGTTGGGTTGATAGGGGAAGGAGCTATGGGAACCTCCCAGTCCAAATTCGACTCAAAAACTCCCTTGGGCAGTCTCCTGGCTAATCTCCGGACCTTGAGGCGATGTCTCATACACTATTGTACCGTTGCTTGGCCCAAGTATCAATTGGACAACCAATCGAAATGGCCTCCTGAGGGTACCTTCGACTATCAGGTGCTCATGGGCCTTGACAATCTCTGTAGGCGCCAAGGCAGATGGTCCGAAGCACCTTACATCCAGGCCTTTTGGACTCTACGCTCTAGACCCTCACTCTGTTCTGGTTGCTCAACTTCTCAAGTACTCCTTGCCTGCACCCCCCTTTCGGCCTCTCTGCCGTCCACTCCCAAGAACCTTGATTCCCCTTCCCTCTCCCCTCTCTCCGAACCCCCTGAAAACCTCTCCAGGCCCCCTGTAAGGGCCCCCCAACTGTCCCCCCCTCCTCCCTATCAGACTTTCCCCCGTCAACCAGGGCTCCCACACCCCCCCCCCCAAAATCTGTGCGGCGGCCCCCCCCCCCCCATGCTTATTCTGGCAGCTCCTGAGACTCCTACCCAGAGCCAGAGCCTTCCCCACCTTCTAGCCCTCCTCCCTCTCCCCCAATCTCAGCTCGGACATGGTCCAGAAATCAATCTCCAGACCTGGTCTGTCCCCTGAGGGAGGTTGCAGGGGCTGAAGGGGTTGTCCGAGTCCATGCACCCTTCTCTTTGCAGGATCTCTCCGAAATAGAGAAGTGCTTGGGGTCCTTTTCGGCCAATCCTGATTAACTATATCAAAGAATTCCAGTATCTGGCCCAAGCCTATGACCTCACCTGGCATGATTTACATGTGGTCCAGACCACCACCCTCACCACAGAGGAGAGGGAACGCATCCAGGCTGCTGCCCGGGAGCACGCAGATCAAGTCCATCTCACTGATGCTGCCATGCCAGTTGGAGCCCAGGCGGTCCCAGCTGTAGAACCAGGTTGGGATTATCAGGATGGCCAAGGTGGCCGCCGGCACCGCAACTGCATGGTCCAATGTCTCATAGCCAGCATGTGGGCAGCCTCTAATAAGGCCATTAATTACGACAAGATCAGGGAGGTTGTGCAGGCCCCTGACGAAAACCCGGCCATGTTTCTTAACCGATTGACAGAGGCTTTAACCCAGTACACTCGCTTGGACCCCGCCTCTCCTGCAGGGGCCACAGTACTGGCTACTCATTTTATCTCTCAATCGGCACCAGATATACGGAGAAAGTTAATAAAAGGCTGAGGAGGGCCCTCAGACCCCCATTTCTGACTTGGCAAAAATGGCATTTAAGGCCTTTAATTCCCGTGAGGAGGCAGCTGAGCTTAAACGATAAGCCAGACTCCAGCAAAAGGTTCAGTTGCAGACCCAAGCCTTGGTTGCAGCCCTGTGGCCGGCTGGCTCCAGCTCCGGGAGCCAACAGAGAGGGGCAACCAATCACACACCCCCCCGGGGGCCTGTTTCAAATGCGGGGCCGAGGGACATTGGGCTCGCCAGTGCCCCAACTCAAAGCCGCCAACTCGGCCTTGCCCTCAATGCCATTTGATGGGCCACTGGAAATCTGACTGCCCTAACCTCGGGGTATCTTCGGCGCCTCAACGTGGGGGAGCCCCCGAGACAGTAAGTCCGGCTTTTCAACTGCTCGGATTGGGGGACAATTGACGAAGCCCAGACTCGGCCACCCCTCTCACCCAGGCCGAGCCCAGGGTCATGCTCCAGGTAGCGGGTAAGTCCATCTCCTTTCTGCTGGACATGGGGGCTACCTACTCTGTTCTGCCTTCCTATTCGGGACTTACTCGAACCTCACCAATTATTGTTATGGGGATCGATGGGACCTCCTCCAATCCTAGGGTGACCCTTCCCCTTACCTGTAGCCTGGATGGGTTCCCCTTCTCCCACCCGTTCCTAGTGATTCCTTCCTGCCCGGTCCCTCTACTGGGGAGGGACATTCTCCAGAAACTGGGGGCAACTATCTGCCTCTCCCCTTCCTCCCCTCCCTCCACCTCAACCCATCTCATCCTACACCTCTCCACTCCCTCGACCCGCGCTCCAGATGACCTACCCACTGTAGATCCTCGGGTGTGGGACACCTTGGAGCCCATCATCGCTTCCCACCTTACGCCGGTTAAAGTACAACTTAAGGATAACTCCAAGTTTCCCTCTCGAGCTCAGTTTCCTATTTCCTTAGCCCACCGCCGGGGCCGAAACCTATCATAGAACGGCTTAAACGTCAGGGACTCCTGATCCCCATCAGTTCCCCTGTAACACCCCTATCCTCCCAGTATGCAAGCCCTCAGGGGCTTATCGACTGGTACAAGACCTTAGGCTTATCAACGAGGCCGTGGTCCCCCTCCACCCAGTCGTTCCTAACCCCTACACCCTATTGTCTCGCGTTCCCCCAAACACCTCTCACTTTACAGTACTGGACCTAAAGGACGCCTTTTTCACCATCCCCTTGCACCCTGATTCCTATTTTCTTTTTGCCTTCACCTGGGAGGATCCCGACAAGCACGCTTCTGGACAACTAACTTGGACTGTCCTACCCCAGGGGTTCAGGGACAGCCCCCACATTTTCGGCCAGGACTTGACTACAGACTTACAGCAGTGCGTCCTTAAGGCCAGTTCTCTACTACAATATGTGGATGACCTCCTCCTCTGTAGCCCCTCCCTCTCGGTCTCCCAAGATGACACCTCCGCCCTACTTAACTTCTTGGGGGCCAAGGGATATCGAGTCACCCCCTCTAAGGCCCAAATGTGTGCCCCTTCGGTTACCTATCTGGGCATACTTCTGACTCCCACTTCTAAGTCTCTTACCGGGGACCGCATACGACTCCTCCAAGAACTCCAACCTCCCCAAACGGCGGATGAAATACTCTTTTCTTGGATTGGTTGGGTTCTTCAGACGTTGGGTTCCAAATTTCTCTATCCTGGCCCATCCTCTGTACCAGGCAGCTAAAGAGACCCCCCAGGGTCCCCTAACTGATCCCACTTCGATCCGCCACTCATTCTCTAAACTAAGGGACCAACTTACCATTGGCCCATTGGGCCAGTCTTAGTCCTACCCGATCTCTCTAAACCATTCCATCTCTACACTGATGAGCGCTCCAGCTCGGCCACCGGCCTCCTAACATAGCTGGTGGGACCTAAGCTTAGGGCTATAGCCTACCTGTCCAAGCAACTGGATGTCACCGCCCAGGGATGGCAGCCCTGCCTCAGGGCCCTAGTGGCAGCCACTTCTCTTACAAAGGAGGCTGTCAAACTTACCTTAGGGCAGCCCATGGCGGTCTACTCTCCCCACTGACTCGTGGACCTCCTTAGCCACCGATCCCTGGCCCATCTGACTCCTTCTCATCTCCAGCTATTCCATCTGCTATTCCTAGAAAACCCGCATATCTCTCTCACTACCTCCCCCCACTTAAGCCCCACAACTTTACTGCCTATACCCTCGCCCATCCTGGAACCTGTTCATTCCTGCCTACAACTTATAGAGGACCTCACTCCTCTCCATCCCAGTCTCTCTGATCAACCACTATCCAACAGTGACTGCGTACTCTTCGAGGACGGCAGTTCCCTCCTGGCCTCAGATGGCCAAAGACACGCTGCTTATGCTGTGGTCACCATGGATGCCGTATCAGAGACGGCTCCCCTCCCAATCAGAACCACCTCCCAGAAGGCTGAACTCGTAGCTCTCACCAGGGCATAACACTTGTCGAAGGGACAAGTCACCATTTACACTGACTCAAAATATGCCTACCTCATAACTCACACACACTCTACTCTTTGGCAAGAACGGGGGTTCCTAATGACCAAGGGCCCCCCCCTATAGCTAATGGACCCCTCATCGCCAAGTTGCTTGAGGCCCTT
>NW_022634086.1:0-2666 GCF_010015895.1 Lontra canadensis
GGCTCAAAAGAGGCAAGCAAAAAGGTCACAAATCCTGCTTTTTTTTTTAGTTTTTTGTTCTATTCAAGCCCTTACCTGCTTGCTTGATGTCCACACATGTGGAGAGGGAAATCTACTTTACTGAGTGCATTGATTCAAATGTTAGTCTCATCCCAAAACACCCTCACAGACACACCCAGAAATAAGGTTTAACCTGAACACCCTGTAGCCCAAATTGACAGATAAACTTAACCATCACAGACACACATGTACACACACACACACACTTAAACACCACGATATCTTTGTGCCATACTCTATATGATTTTTAATTCTACCATTTTAGTAATTCTCTCTTTAATTATGGGCAATCTGACATTTAACCAACTATTGAATTTCTTATCTTAGTTATACTTTTCATTTTTGGATGTTGTCTTTGATGGTTTTTTTTTCCCGATCAACCTGATTTTTTTTTTTTTTTTTTTTTTTTTTTTTTTAGTTTCTTGAACTTGTTTTTTAGTCTCTTGTTCTTTGAGCACACTCTTGACACTCTCTTGCTTTTTAAACAAGTCACTACAATCTGGCATCATTTTAAATTGTAATTTTAGTTTATCTAATGTGAATTCTGATCTGATGGTGGATGTGCGTGATTAGGAGAAACCTCAAGAGAACATTTTCCCCACTGTACTTAGAAATAAAGCTGAGACTGGCATGTTTCCTAATTATCTCCCTTTAGGTGGAGGGGTTTTGCCCCAAGTTCATCCTTCCATTAGCATGACATGTTTCAGAGTCTCAACTATATGCCAATATCTTATTTTTACTTGTCACTTTACATAAGCCTTCAGTTTTGTCTTCTGTCTCTGGCATGCAATCAGTTAAAGCCAAAAGCTCTATACCAGCAGGGACCGTCGGATGCTTCAGGCAGCTGTCATCCCCAGTGCTCATTATCTGCAGGTAACTTTCTTGCCAGCTCAGCTCTACATTTATGGAGACTTTTAAATAAGATTTATCCATCTATCTCTCTCTCTGTGCATGTGTGTGTGTGTGTGTGTGTGTGTGTGTGTGTGTGTGTGTTGTGTGTGTGTGACTATGTGTGATAGACTGAGAAGTTTCCTCAGGGTATCTGATTTTCATATTACCAGAAATCATGTTTTACAATTAATAGTCAATACTCTCTGATGTGTTGCTTCCAGAATATTCAGTTTAATTGTACTATCAAACTTCTTGCCACAAATCCAGGTCTGTGCACAAATAGTTAATCTCCAGGCATAGCTAAAAACTATCAGTGTAGCCATATTTAAGTCAGTATTGTATATGACAGAGTCTGAAATTAATTCTTGTATTCAAATATGTAATTCTGTTATATGTCAGTTTTGTTCCAGGTGCTGTGCTAGGAACTAGAAAGGAAAAAAAGAAAAGAAAAAGACTAAGCCATGGTCCTCAAGGTTTTTGTGACTTAGAGAGGAAGACAGACCAGTATAGAGACAATTACAGCTCAATGTTATAAGAGCTTTGAAGACAATTTCTCCAGGGAATGTGAGGGCCCAGAAAAGGACACCTACCCCAGTAAAAGGGGGGAGGACTCTTAGAAAGCCAGATTTGTGTCAAAAAGTGATTGCCTGATTAGCAAAACTGTACTTGATCAACTGACTGGGATGAGTTGTTTTTGAGGCCAAATATAAATTCTTTTTTTTTAAGAGTATTCATTGTTTTCGTACCACACCCAGTGCTCTATGCAATACGTGCCCTCCTTAATACCCACCACCAGGCTCACCCAACCTCCCACCCCTGCCCCTTCAAAACCCTCAGATTGTTTTTCAGAGTCCATAGTCTCTCATGGTTCATCTCCCCCTCCAATTTCCCTCAACTCCCTTCTCCTCTCCATCTCCCCTTGTCCTCCATGCTATTTGTTATGCTCCACAAATAAGTGAAACCATATGATAATTGACTCTCTCTGCTTGACTTATTTCACTCAGCATAATCTCTTCCAGTCCCGTCCATGTTGCTACAAAAGTTGGGTATTAATCCTTTCTGATGGAGGCATAATACTCCATAGTGTATATGGACCACATCTTCCTTATCCATTCGTCCGTTGAAGGGCATCTTGGTTCTTCCCACAGTTTGGCGACCGTAGCCATTGCTGCTATAAACATTGGGGTACTGATGGCCCTTCTTTTCACTACATCTGTATCTTTGGGGTAAATACCCAGTAGTGCAATTGCAGGGTCATAGGGAAGCTCTATATTTAATTTCTTGAGGAATCTCCACACTGTTCTCCAAAGTGGCTGCACCAACTTGCATTCCCACCAACAGTGTAAGAGGGTTCCCCTTTCTCCACATCCTCTCCAATACACGTTGTTTCCGGTCTTGCTAATTTTCTTTTTAATTTTTTTAAATTTTACGTGCTCACTTAGGCAGCACATGCATTTTTTAATTTTTTTTATTTAGTTTAATTTTTAAAGATTTTATTTATTTATTTGACAGAGAGAGACATAGCAAAAGAGGGAGAACAGGCAGGGGGAGTGGGAGAGGGAGAAACAGGCTTCTCATCTGAGCAGGGAGCCCAATGCTGGGCTTGATCTCAGAACCCAGGGATCATGACCTAAGCCAAAGGAAGCCACTTAACAAATGAGCCACCCAGGCGCCCCCATAAATTCTTTTTTTTTTTTTTTTTTTTTTTTTTTTTT
>NW_022634086.1:2766-4236 GCF_010015895.1 Lontra canadensis
TTATAATTTTATTTTTTATAAACATATATATATATATATATATATATATTTTTCCCCCAGGGGTACAGGTCTGTGAATCTCCACGTTTACAAACTTCACAGCACTCACCATAGCACATACCCTACCCAATGTCCATAACCCCCCCACAACCCCCCTCTGCCCAGCAACCCTCAGTTTGTTTTGTGAGATTAAGAGTCACTTATGGTTTGTCTCCCTCCCAATCCCAACTTGTTTCATTTACTCTTCTCCTACCACATTAACCCCCCATGTTGCATCTCCTCTCCCTCATATCAGGGAGATCATATGATAGTTGTCTTTCTCCGATTGACTTATTTCGCTAAGCATGATACCCTCTAGTTCCATCCACGTCGTCGCAAATGGCAAGATTTCATTTCTTTTGATGGCTGCATAGTATTCCATTGTGTATATATACCACCTCTTCTTTATCCATTCATCTGTTGATGGACATCTAGGTTCTTTCCATAGTTTGGCTATTGTAGACATTGCTGCTATAAACATTCGGGTGCATGTGCCCCTTCGGATCACTACATTTGTATCTTTAGGGTAAATACCCAGCAGTGCAATTGCTGGGTCATAGGGTAGTTCTATTTTCAACATTTTGAGGAACCTCCATGCTGTTTTCCAGAGTGGTTGCACCAGCTTGCATTCCCACCAACAATGTAGGAGGGTTCCCCTCTCTCCGCATCCTCGCCAGCATCTGTCATTTCCGGACTTGTTAATTTTAGCCATTCTGACTGGTGTGAGGTGGTATCTCATTGTGGTTTTGATTTGTATTTCCCTGATGCCGAGTGATATGGAGCACTTTTTCATGTGTCTGTTGGCCATCTGGATGTCTTCTTTGCAGAAATGTCTGTTCATGTCTTCTGCCCATTTCTTGATGGGATTATTTGTTCTTTGGGTGTTGAGTTTGCTAAGTTCTTTATAGATTCTGGACACTAGCCCTTTATCTGATATGTCGTTTGCAAATATCTTCTCCCATTCTGTCAGTTGTCTTTTGGTTTTGTTAACTGTTTCCTTTGCTGTGCAAAAGCTTTTGATCTTGATAAAATCCCAATAGTTCATTTTTGCCCTTGCTTCCCTTGCCTTTGGCGATGTTCCTAGGAAGATGTTGCTGCGGCTGAGGTCGAAGAGGTTGCTGCCTGTGTTCTCCTCAAGGATGTTGATGGATTCCTTTCTCACATTGAGGTCCTTCATCCATTTTGAGTCTATTTTCGTGTGTGGTGTAAGGAAATGATCCAATTTCATTTTTCTGCATGTGGCTGTCCAATTTTCCCAACACCATTTATTGAAGAGGCTGTCTTTTTTCCATTGGACATTCTTTCCTGCTTTGTCGAAGATTAGTTGACCATAGAGTTGAGGGTCTATTTCTGGGCTCTCTATTCTGTTCCATTGATCTATGTGTCTGTTTTTGTGCCAGTACCATGCTGTCTTGATGATGACAGCTTTGTA
>NW_022634087.1:0-2665 GCF_010015895.1 Lontra canadensis
GGCTCAAAAGAGGCAAGCAAAAAGGTCACAAATCCTGCTTTTTTTTTAGTTTTTTGTTCTATTCAAGCCCTTACCTGCTTGCTTGATGTCCACACATGTGGAGAGGGAAATCTACTTTACTGAGTGCATTGATTCAAATGTTAGTCTCATCCCAAAACACCCTCACAGACACACCCAGAAATAAGGTTTAACCTGAACACCCTGTAGCCCAAATTGACAGATAAACTTAACCATCACAGACACACATGTACACACACACACACACTTAAACACCACGATATCTTTGTGCCATACTCTATATGATTTTTAATTCTACCATTTTAGTAATTCTCTCTTTAATTATGGGCAATCTGACATTTAACCAACTATTGAATTTCTTATCTTAGTTATACTTTTCATTTTTGGATGTTGTCTTTGATGGTTTTTTTTTCCCGATCAACCTGATTTTTTTTTTTTTTTTTTTTTTTTTTTTTTTAGTTTCTTGAACTTGTTTTTTAGTCTCTTGTTCTTTGAGCACACTCTTGACACTCTCTTGCTTTTTAAACAAGTCACTACAATCTGGCATCATTTTAAATTGTAATTTTAGTTTATCTAATGTGAATTCTGATCTGATGGTGGATGTGCGTGATTAGGAGAAACCTCAAGAGAACATTTTCCCCACTGTACTTAGAAATAAAGCTGAGACTGGCATGTTTCCTAATTATCTCCCTTTAGGTGGAGGGGTTTTGCCCCAAGTTCATCCTTCCATTAGCATGACATGTTTCAGAGTCTCAACTATATGCCAATATCTTATTTTTACTTGTCACTTTACATAAGCCTTCAGTTTTGTCTTCTGTCTCTGGCATGCAATCAGTTAAAGCCAAAAGCTCTATACCAGCAGGGACCGTCGGATGCTTCAGGCAGCTGTCATCCCCAGTGCTCATTATCTGCAGGTAACTTTCTTGCCAGCTCAGCTCTACATTTATGGAGACTTTTAAATAAGATTTATCCATCTATCTCTCTCTCTGTGCATGTGTGTGTGTGTGTGTGTGTGTGTGTGTGTGTGTGTGTGTTGTGTGTGTGTGACTATGTGTGATAGACTGAGAAGTTTCCTCAGGGTATCTGATTTTCATATTACCAGAAATCATGTTTTACAATTAATAGTCAATACTCTCTGATGTGTTGCTTCCAGAATATTCAGTTTAATTGTACTATCAAACTTCTTGCCACAAATCCAGGTCTGTGCACAAATAGTTAATCTCCAGGCATAGCTAAAAACTATCAGTGTAGCCATATTTAAGTCAGTATTGTATATGACAGAGTCTGAAATTAATTCTTGTATTCAAATATGTAATTCTGTTATATGTCAGTTTTGTTCCAGGTGCTGTGCTAGGAACTAGAAAGGAAAAAAAGAAAAGAAAAAGACTAAGCCATGGTCCTCAAGGTTTTTGTGACTTAGAGAGGAAGACAGACCAGTATAGAGACAATTACAGCTCAATGTTATAAGAGCTTTGAAGACAATTTCTCCAGGGAATGTGAGGGCCCAGAAAAGGACACCTACCCCAGTAAAAGGGGGGAGGACTCTTAGAAAGCCAGATTTGTGTCAAAAAGTGATTGCCTGATTAGCAAAACTGTACTTGATCAACTGACTGGGATGAGTTGTTTTTGAGGCCAAATATAAATTCTTTTTTTTTAAGAGTATTCATTGTTTTCGTACCACACCCAGTGCTCTATGCAATACGTGCCCTCCTTAATACCCACCACCAGGCTCACCCAACCTCCCACCCCTGCCCCTTCAAAACCCTCAGATTGTTTTTCAGAGTCCATAGTCTCTCATGGTTCATCTCCCCCTCCAATTTCCCTCAACTCCCTTCTCCTCTCCATCTCCCCTTGTCCTCCATGCTATTTGTTATGCTCCACAAATAAGTGAAACCATATGATAATTGACTCTCTCTGCTTGACTTATTTCACTCAGCATAATCTCTTCCAGTCCCGTCCATGTTGCTACAAAAGTTGGGTATTAATCCTTTCTGATGGAGGCATAATACTCCATAGTGTATATGGACCACATCTTCCTTATCCATTCGTCCGTTGAAGGGCATCTTGGTTCTTCCCACAGTTTGGCGACCGTAGCCATTGCTGCTATAAACATTGGGGTACTGATGGCCCTTCTTTTCACTACATCTGTATCTTTGGGGTAAATACCCAGTAGTGCAATTGCAGGGTCATAGGGAAGCTCTATATTTAATTTCTTGAGGAATCTCCACACTGTTCTCCAAAGTGGCTGCACCAACTTGCATTCCCACCAACAGTGTAAGAGGGTTCCCCTTTCTCCACATCCTCTCCAATACACGTTGTTTCCGGTCTTGCTAATTTTCTTTTTAATTTTTTTAAATTTTACGTGCTCACTTAGGCAGCACATGCATTTTTTAATTTTTTTTATTTAGTTTAATTTTTAAAGATTTTATTTATTTATTTGACAGAGAGAGACATAGCAAAAGAGGGAGAACAGGCAGGGGGAGTGGGAGAGGGAGAAACAGGCTTCTCATCTGAGCAGGGAGCCCAATGCTGGGCTTGATCTCAGAACCCAGGGATCATGACCTAAGCCAAAGGAAGCCACTTAACAAATGAGCCACCCAGGCGCCCCCATAAATTCTTTTTTTTTTTTTTTTTTTTTTTTTTTTTT
>NW_022634087.1:2765-4235 GCF_010015895.1 Lontra canadensis
TTATAATTTTATTTTTTATAAACATATATATATATATATATATATATATTTTTCCCCCAGGGGTACAGGTCTGTGAATCTCCACGTTTACAAACTTCACAGCACTCACCATAGCACATACCCTACCCAATGTCCATAACCCCCCCACAACCCCCCTCTGCCCAGCAACCCTCAGTTTGTTTTGTGAGATTAAGAGTCACTTATGGTTTGTCTCCCTCCCAATCCCAACTTGTTTCATTTACTCTTCTCCTACCACATTAACCCCCCATGTTGCATCTCCTCTCCCTCATATCAGGGAGATCATATGATAGTTGTCTTTCTCCGATTGACTTATTTCGCTAAGCATGATACCCTCTAGTTCCATCCACGTCGTCGCAAATGGCAAGATTTCATTTCTTTTGATGGCTGCATAGTATTCCATTGTGTATATATACCACCTCTTCTTTATCCATTCATCTGTTGATGGACATCTAGGTTCTTTCCATAGTTTGGCTATTGTAGACATTGCTGCTATAAACATTCGGGTGCACGTGCCCCTTCGGATCACTACGTTTGTATCTTTAGGGTAAATACCCAGCAGTGCAATTGCTGGGTCATAGGGTAGTTCTATTTTCAACATTTTGAGGAACCTCCATGCTGTTTTCCAGAGTGGTTGCACCAGCTTGCATTCCCACCAACAATGTAGGAGGGTTCCCCTCTCTCCGCATCCTCGCCAGCATCTGTCATTTCCGGACTTGTTAATTTTAGCCATTCTGACTGGTGTGAGGTGGTATCTCATTGTGGTTTTGATTTGTATTTCCCTGATGCCGAGTGATATGGAGCACTTTTTCATGTGTCTGTTGGCCATCTGGATGTCTTCTTTGCAGAAATGTCTGTTCATGTCTTCTGCCCATTTCTTGATGGGATTATTTGTTCTTTGGGTGTTGAGTTTGCTAAGTTCTTTATAGATTCTGGACACTAGCCCTTTATCTGATATGTCGTTTGCAAATATCTTCTCCCATTCTGTCAGTTGTCTTTTGGTTTTGTTAACTGTTTCCTTTGCTGTGCAAAAGCTTTTGATCTTGATAAAATCCCAATAGTTCATTTTTGCCCTTGCTTCCCTTGCCTTTGGCGATGTTCCTAGGAAGATGTTGCTGCGGCTGAGGTCGAAGAGGTTGCTGCCTGTGTTCTCCTCAAGGATGTTGATGGATTCCTTTCTCACATTGAGGTCCTTCATCCATTTTGAGTCTATTTTCGTGTGTGGTGTAAGGAAATGATCCAATTTCATTTTTCTGCATGTGGCTGTCCAATTTTCCCAACACCATTTATTGAAGAGGCTGTCTTTTTTCCATTGGACATTCTTTCCTGCTTTGTCGAAGATTAGTTGACCATAGAGTTGAGGGTCTATTTCTGGGCTCTCTATTCTGTTCCATTGATCTATGTGTCTGTTTTTGTGCCAGTACCATGCTGTCTTGATGATGACAGCTTTGTA
>NW_022634088.1:0-4234 GCF_010015895.1 Lontra canadensis
TCCGCAGGGCTGCCCAACGCCGGCCAATTCTCACGAGCGTTCTGCCCAAACCGATCCCGGCCTCACGAGCCGTCTTGTCTGAACCCCGCCAAGAATCCCTCCGGGAGTCAGCCTCCAGCGAGGGCGACGCCTGTTGATCTTCAGACTGTGGTTGTCGCCTTCTTGGCCCTGTCGGCTGCGGCTAGGCCTGCCCCGAGCCACGGACACGAACCCTCGCCTGCTCCCTCAGTCTTCCGTTTCCAGGGTCATGTACCTTGGGGCCTCCACCTGGGGAAAGCTGCGTCCAGCGCAATGACTCCCCATGCCACCACGGCACCAATCGTGCCTTTCGGCGCCACCGAGAGTTCTCCGAGGGAGAGAAGTCTTCGGTCCCCAGCAGAGGATAGCACCATTCTAGGGGGCCTGGCATCCCAAAGAGACGGAGGCGGACGCACGGCACCAACACCTCCCTCAACTCTGCTCCGGGAACGCTCCCCTTTGCCGGGACCCCGGTTGGGCCGCGTCGTCTCAGCGCAATGACTCCCCATGCCACCACGGCACCAATCGTGCCTTTTGGCGCCACAGACAGTATTCAGAGGGAGAGAAAATCTTCGTTCCCCTGCAGAGGTCAGCACCATTCTAGGGGGTTCCGGTAGCCCGAATAGACGGAGGCGGACGCACGGCCCCAACCATTCCTTCAACTCTGATCCGGGAACTCTCCCCTTTGCCGGGACCCCCAGTATGGCCGCGACGTCTCAGCGCGTTTTTCAAGTGTCCCTGACAGGCCCCGAGTGAGAAAGGGCCCTCGGCCCCTGGGTGCATGGCGGTTGCAGGGCTGCCCAACACCGGCCAATTCTCACCAGCCTTCTGCCCGAACCGATCCCGGTTTGGGCAGAACGCTCGTGAGAATTGGCCAGAAAACGCCTGGCGAACTCGCTTTGGGCGCCGCACGTCTGCACGGCAGCCCCCTGGGCCTGGCCCGGCTTCGCGAGCCATCGCTTCAGAAACCCGCCAGGAAGCCATCTGGGAGTTAGGCCCAGCGAGGGCGTCGCCACCTGCTCCTCAGCCTGTCTGGTTCGCTACCTGGCCCTGTCCACAGGGACCGGGCCTTCCCCACGTCCAGGAAACGATCCCTCTCCTGCTCCCTCAGCCTTGTGTTTCCAGGGTCCTTTCCCTCGGGGCTTCCACCTCGGGAACCCTGAGTCCCTCGCCAGGACTCCCCTTCCCATCCCGGCGCAAAACGTGCCTTTCAGCGCCACGGACAAACCTCCCAGGGAGAGAAATCTTTCTTCCCCAGCAGAGGTAAGCACCACCCTTGGGGGCCCCAAGCCCGAATAGTCTGAGGCGTACGCGCGGCGCCAAACCGGCCCTCAACTCTGCTCCGGGAAAGCTCCCCTTTGCCGAGATCCCCGGTGGTGCCACATTGACTGTGCGCGTTTTCCTGGTGGCGGCGATAGGCCCCGAGTGAGAAAGGGCTCTCGGCCACGGGGAGCAGGGCAGTCAGCAGGACTGCCAAACGCCGGCCAATTCTCACGAGCATGCTGCCCAAACCGATCCCGGTTTGGGCAGCACGCTCGTGAG
Organism: Lontra canadensis; assembly: GCF_010015895.1. Taxonomy (NCBI): domain Eukaryota; kingdom Metazoa; phylum Chordata; class Mammalia; order Carnivora; family Mustelidae; genus Lontra; species Lontra canadensis. The sequence goes on from NW_022634088.1 coordinate 1,561, forward strand.
AATTGGCCGGAAAACGCCCGGCGAACTCGCTTCGGGCGCCGCACGTCTGCAGGGCAACCCCCTGGGAATGGCCCGGCCTCGCGAGCCATTGCGTCCAAAACCCGCCAGGAAGCCATCCGGGAGTCAGGCCCAGCGAGGTCGACGCCACCTGCTCCTCAGCCTGTGCTGGTTCCCTACCTGGCCTTGTCCACTTGGACCAGGCCTTCCCCACGTCCCGGACACGATCCCTCGCCTGCTCCCTCAGCCTTGTTTTTCCAGGGTCCTTTCCCTCGGGGCTTCCACCTGGGCAACCCTGAGTCCCTCGCCAGGACTCCCCTTCCCATCCCGGTGCAAAACGTGCCTTTGGGCGCCACGGACAATCTTCCCAGGGAGAGAAATCTTCGTTCCCCAGCAGAGGTCAGCATCACCCTTGGGGGCCCCAGCAGCCCGAATAGACGGTGGCGGTCGAACGGCGCCAACCCGGCCCTCAACTCTGCTCCTGGAATGCTCCCCTTTGCCGGGATTCCCGGTGGTGCCACGTTGACTGGGCGCCTTTTCCTGGTGGGGGCGACAGGCCCCGAGTGAGAAAGGGCACATGGCCACGGGGAGCAGGGCGGTCAGCAGGACTGCCAAACGCCGGCTAATTCTCACGAGCGTTCTGCCCAAACCGATCCCGGTTTGGGCAGAACGCTCGAGAGAAATGGCCGGAAAACGCCCACCGAACCCGCTTCAGGCTCCGCACGTCAGCAGGCCAGCCCCCTGGGCTAGCCCGGCATCACGAGCCGTCGCGTCTGAACCCCGCCAGGAATCCCTCTGGAATTCTCCCTCCAGCGAGGGCGACGCCTGTTGATCCTCAGCCTGTGGTTGTCCCCTACTTGGCCCTGTCTGCTGGGGCCGGGCCTGCCCCGAGCCCCGGACACGAAACCTCGCCTGCTCCCTCAGCCTTCCGTTTCCAGAGTTTTGTCACTGGGGGTCTCCACCGGGGAACACAGTCCCGCGGCACACCTCCCCCGCCCTCCCGGGTGGAAAACGTGGCTTTTGGCGCTCCCGAGAAGCCTCAGAGGGAGAGAAACTTTTGTTCTCCCACTGAGGTCGTCCACACCCTTGAGCTCCCCAGCCGCCCCAATAGGAGGCGGCTGACGCCCGGCCCAAAACCGTCCCTCAACTCTACTCTGAGAATGCTCCCTTGCGCCTGGACCGCCGGTTGGGCCGCGCAGTCTGGGCGCGTTTTCCGGGTGGCCGCGACAGGCCCCGAACGAAAAAGGCCCCTCCGCCACGGGGAGCACGACGGTCCGCAGGGCTGCCCAACGCCGGACAATTCTCACGAACGTTCTGCCCAAACCGATCCGGGTTTGGGCAGAACGCTCGTGAGAATTGGCCGGAAAATGCCTGGTGAACTCGCTTCGGGCGCCGCACGTTTGCAGGAGAGCCGCCGGGGCTGTCCCGGCAACGTGAGCCGTCGCGTCTGAACCCCACCAGGAATCCCTGCGAGAGTCAGGCTCCAGCGACGGCGACGCCTGTGGATCCTCAGGCTGTGGTTGTCCCCTACTTGGCCCTGTCTGCTTGGGCCGGGCCTGCCCCGAGCCCCGGACACGAACCCTCAACTGCTCCCTCAGCCTTCCGTTTCCAGGGTCCTTCTCTCGGAGCATCCACGTGAGGAACACTAAGTCCCGCATCACGACTCCCCCTCCCACCCCGGAGCAAAACGTGCCTTTTGGCGCCAAGGAGAAGCCTCAGAAGGAGAGAAATCTTCGTTCCCCAGCAGAGGTCAGCACCACCCTTGTGGTCCCCAGCAGTCCGAATAGGCGAAGGCAGACGTGTGCCCCAACCCGTTCATCAACTCTGCACCACGAACGCTCCCCTTTGCCGGGATCCCCATTTGGGCCGTGTCATCTCGGAGCGTTTTCCAGGTGGCCGCGACAGGCCCCGAGCGATCAAGGGGACTTACCACGGGGAAAAGGGCGGTCCGCAGGGCTGCCCAACGCCGGCCAATTCTCACGAGCGTTCTGCCCAAAAAGATCCCGGTTTGGGCAGAACGCTCGTGAGAATTGGCCGGAAAACGCCCGTCGAACTCGCTTCGGGCGCCGCACGTCTGCAGGGCAGCCCCCCGGGGCCTGGCCCGGCCTCGCGATCCGTCGCGCCCGCCAGGAAGCCATGCGGGAGTGAGGCCCAGCGAGGTCGACGCCACCTGCTCCTCAGCCTGTGATGGATCCCTACCTGGCCCTGTCCACTGGGGCATGGCCTTCCCCACGTCGCAGACACGATATCTCGCCTGCTCCCTCCGCCTTGTGTTTCCAGGGTCCTTTCCCTCGGGGCTTCCACCTGGGGAACCCTGCCTCCCTCGCCAGGACTCCCCTGCCCATCCCGGCGCATAATGTGCCTTTCGGTGCCACGGACAAGCTTCCCAGGGAGAGAAAACTTCCTTCCCCAGAAGAGGTCAGTACCACCCTTGGGGGCCCCAGCAGCCTAATAGACGGAGGCGGAAGCTCGGCCCCAACCCGGCCCTCAACTCTGCTCCGGGAACGCTCCGCTTTGCAGGGACCCCGGGTTGGGCAGCGTCGCCCTAGTGCGTTTTTCAGGTGGCCGCGACAGGCCCCGAGCGAGAAAGGGCCCTCAGCCACAGGGAGCAGGGTGTTCCGCAGGGCTGCCCAACGCCGGCCAATTCTCACGAGCGTTCTGCCCAAACCGATCCCGG
>NW_022634089.1:0-1215 GCF_010015895.1 Lontra canadensis
TTGCTACACTTTGGGTTTAAAAATGTATCTCACCCAGGGGCGCCTGGCTGGCTCAGTCGTTAAGCGCCTGCCTTCGTCTCAGGTCATGATCCCAGGGTCCTGGGATCGAGCCCCGCATCGGGCTCTCTGCTCAGCAGGAAGCCTGCTTCTCCCTCTTCCACTCCCCCTGCTAGTGTTCCCTCTCTCACTGTGTCTCTCTCAGTCAAATAAATAAAATCTTTAAAAAATTAAAAATAGAGGAGTCAAGATGGCGGAGAAGTAGCAGGCTGAGACTACTTCAGGTTGCGGGAGATCAGCTAGATAGCTTGTCTAAAGATTGCAAACACCTACAAATCCAACAGGAGACCGAAGAGAAGAAGAACAGCAATTCTAGAAACAGAAAATCAACCACTTTCTGAAAGGTAGGACTGGCGGAGAAGTGAATCCAAAGGGATGGGAAGATAGACCCCGGGGGGAGGGGCCGGCTCCCGCCAAGCGGCGGAGCAACGGAGCACAAAATCAGGACTTTTAAAAGTCTGTTCCGCTGAGGGACATCGCTCCAGAGGCTTAACTGGGGTGAAGCCCACGCAGGGCCAGTGTGGCCTCAGGTCCCGCAGGGTCACAGAAGGATCGGGGGTGTCTGAGTGTTGCAGAGCTCGCAGGTATTAGAACGGGGAAGCCGGCTACAGAGACGGAGCCGAGGAGTGACTCTCAGCTCGGGTTTACCTTGAACCGGTAGCAGGCTCGGTCGGCTCAGAGCGCGGCTGGAGGCCAGGGTGACGGGAGTAATTGGGCGCTGTTCTCTGAGGGCGCACTGAGGAGTGGGGCCCCGAGCTCTCGGCTCCTCCGGGCCGGAGACTGGGAGGCCGCCATCTTCGTTCCCGTCCTCCGGAACTCTACGGAAAGCGCTCAGGGAACAAAAGCTCCCGAAAGCAAACCCGAGCGGATTACTCAGCCCGGCCCCGGGTAAGGGCGGTGCAACTCCGCCTGGGGCAAAGACACTTGAGAATCACTACAACAGGCCCCTCCCCCAGAAGATCAACAAGAAACCCAGCCAGGACCAAGTTCACTTACGAGGAGTGCAGTTTCAATACCAAGGAGAGCCGCGGAATTCCAGAGGAGAAAGCAAAGCACGGAACTCATGGCTTTCTCCCCATGATTCTTTAGTCTTGCAGTTAATTTAATTTTTTTTCTTTTTCAATTTTTTTTCTCTTCTGCTAAATTTTTTTAACTTTT
>NW_022634089.1:1315-4231 GCF_010015895.1 Lontra canadensis
TTTTTTTTTTTTTTTTCTTTCTGAACCTCTTTTTATCCCCTTCCCCCGCCCCCTCAAGATTTGGGATCTCTTTTGATTTGGCTAAAGCATATTTTCCTGGGGTTGTTGCCACCCTTTTAGTATTTTATTTACTCCTTCATATACTCTTATCTGGACAAAATGACAAGGCGGAAAAATTCACCACAAAAAAAAGAACAAGAGGCAGTACCAAAGGCTAGGGACCTAATCAATACAGACATTGGCAATATGTCAGATCTAGAGTTCAGAATGACGATTCTCAAGGTTCTAGCTGGGCTCGAAAAAGGCATGGAAGATATTAGAGAAACCCTCTCGGGAGATATAAAAGCCCTTTCTGGAGAAATAAAAGAACTAAAATCTAATCAAGTTGAAATCAAAAAAGCTATTAATGAGGTGCAATCAAAAATGGAGGCTCTCACTGCTAGGATAAATGAGGCAGAAGAAAGAATTAGCGATATAGAAGACCAAATGACAGAGAATAAAGAAGCTGAGCAAAAGAGGGACAAACAACTACTGGACCACGAGGGCAGAATTCGAGAGATAAATGACACCATAAGATGAAACAACATTAGAATAATTGGGATTCCAGAAGAAGAAGAAAGAGAGAGGGGAGCAGAAGGTATATTGGAGAGAATTATTGGAGAGAATTTCCCCAATATGGCAAAGGGAACAAGCATCAAAATCCAGGAGGTTCAGAGAACCCCACTCAAAATCAATAAGAATAGGTCCACACCCCGTCACCTAATAGTCAAATTTACAAGTCTTAGTGACAAAGAGAAAATCCTGAAAGCAGCCCGGGAGAAGAAGTCTGTAACATACAACGGTAAAAATATTAGATTGGCAGCAGACTTATCCACAGAGACCTGGCAGGCCAGAAAGAGCTGGCATGATATATTCAGAGTACTAAATGAGAAAAACATGCAGCCAAGAATACTATATCCAGCTAGGCTATCATTGAAAATAGAAGGAGAGATTAAAAGCTTCCAGGACAAACAAAAACTAAAAGAATTTGCAAACACCAAGCCAGCTCTACAGGAAATATTGAAAGGGGTCCTCTAAGCAAAGAGAGAGCCTAAAAGTAGTAGATCAGAAAGGAACAGAAACAATATACAATAGCAGTCACCTTACAGGCAATACAATGGCACTAAATTCATATCTCTCAATAGTTACCCTGAATGTTAATGGGCTAAATGCCCCAATCAAAAGACACAGGGTATCAGAATGGATAAAAAAACAAAACCCATCTATATGTTGCCTACAAGAAACTCATTTTAAACCCGAAGACACTTTCAGATTTAAAGTGAGGGGGTGGAAAAGAATTTACCATGCTAATGGACATCAGAAGAAAGCAGGAGTGGCAATCCTTATATCAGATCAATTAGATTTTAAACCAAAGACTACAATAAGAGATGAAGAAGGACACTATATCAACTCAAAGGATCTGTCCAACAAGAAGATCTAACAATTGTCAATATCTATGCCCCTAACATGGGAGCAGCCAACTATATAAACCAATTAATAACAAAATCAAAGAAACACATCGACAATCATACAATAATAGTAGGGGACTTTAACACTCCCCTCACTGAAATGGACAGATCATCCAAGCAAAAGATCAACAAGGAAATAAAGGCCTTAAATGACACACTGGACCAGATGGACATCACAGATATATTCAGGACATTTCATCCCAAAGCAACAGAATACACATTCTTCTCTAGTGCACATGGAACATTCTCCAGAATAGATCACATCCTCGGTTCTAAATCAGGTCTCAACCGGTATCAAAAGATTGGGATCATTCCCTGCATATTTTCAGACCACAATGCTCTGAAGCTAGAACTCAATCACAAGAGGAAAGTTGGAAAGAACCCAAATACATGGCGACTAAACAGCATCCTTCTAAAGAATGAATGGGTCAACCAGGAAATTAAAGAAGAATTGAAAAAATTCATGGAAACAAATGATAATGAAAATACAACAGTTCAAAATCTGTGGGACACAACAAAGGCAGTCCTGAGAGGAAAATATATAGCGGTACAAGCCTTTCTCAAGAAACAAGAAAGGTCTCAGGTACACAACCTAACCCTACACCTAAAGGAGCTGAAGAAAGAATAAGAAAGAAACCCTAAACCCAGCAGGAGAAGAGAAATCATAAAGATCAGTGCAGAAATCAATGAAATAGAAACCAAAAAAAACAATAGAACAAATCAACGAAACTAGGAGCTGGTTCTTTGAAAGAATTAATAAGATTGATAAACCCCTGGCCAGACTTATCAAAAAGAAAAGAGAAAGGACCCAAATAAATAAAATCATGAATGAAAGAGGAGAGATCACAACTAACACCAAAGAAATACAGACAATCATAAGAACATATTATGAGCAACTCTATGCCAACAAATTTGACAATCTGGAAGAAATGGATGCATTCCTAGAGACATATAAACTACCACAACTGAACCAGGAAGAAATAGAAAGGCTGAACAGACCCATAACCAGGAAGGAGATTGAAACAGTCATCAAAAATCTCCAAACAAACAAAAGCCCAGGGCCAGACGGCTTCCCAGGGGAATTCTACCAAACATTTAAAGAAGAACTAATTCCTATTCTCCTGAAACTGTTCCAAAAAATAGAAATGGAAGGAAAACTTCCAAACTCATTTTATGAGGCCAGCATCACCTTGATCCCCAAACCAGAAAAGGATCCCATCAAAAAAGAGAACTACAGACCAATATCCTTGATGAACACAGATGCAAAAATTCTCACCAAAATACTAGCCAATAGGATTCAACAGTACATTAAAAGGATTATTCACCACGACCAAGTGGGATTTATTCCAGGGCTGCAAGGTTGGTTCAACATCCACAAATCAATCAATGTGATACAACACATTAATAA
>NW_022634090.1:0-4227 GCF_010015895.1 Lontra canadensis
CTCCTATCTTGGTAGTACAGTGGTATATCAAAGTTGAAGAATTTTTTGATGTGATGGGAGGAGGACTCAGGACTGTTGCTCTTGATCATGAATTTTTTCTGATATAGGTCTGTGTGTCTAAAGGTTTTAAGTGAAAAAGGCTGTCCTAAATCGTATTTCTGGTAGGATATGTCCTCAAACAGTGCCTTCACCATGATTTCAGGCAAGGACTATGCAAAATTGACCCACAAGTCAATGCACTTATGTCAACAAAAAGCACACCCAGGCCTTGGTCTGCTCATTGCTCCTCAGTACCTCCACAGAGCCAAGACAGGATTTCCATTTGGGAACCGGGAGCCTTGCAAAGGAACTGCATTGGCATGTGGTAGAGTACTGGAAGTTTTGTCAGAGTCAAGATTCACTGAGCTCAATTGTACATAGATACTGATGCTGAGTTTCAAATACAGTGGAAGTGGAGGATGGACAGATTGTTTTGCTGTGTAGTGGTTTCATTCCAGGGAACTCTCTTTGAAATCAAGGAGATGGATGCCTGCAACAGATATAAAGTGCAGAGTGCAGTCAAGAATGGTGCTCATGTTTCACTCTTGAATACTTTCAAGTTGGCTATTTTTAAGTCAAACGTCTTCAAATATCTCAAAGACACTTGTTCTATTAAGAATAAAGGCCACAGTAGGTTGGGATTTTTTTTTAGCTAGGCCAATTTTTTAGCTCTTTAAACACAATTGAATGCATCTGGAAGCTTTTGTTCCATTATGAAAACCACATTTTTTCCATCCTCATGAATGGCCAATGCAAATTCCCCATGTTTAAATATTTTAACACACACACACACATATATGTAAATAGATAGTGTATATATACGTGTATCAGTGTGAGTTAATGTGTATGCTTATGTATGTGTATATCAATACCAAGTATGGGAAATGTTAATCTCAAAGCCAATTTTACACGGTAAGTCCTAAATACTTTATTAGTAAGTATCCCAACTAACATGTTTTTTATTTCAATGCCAAAATAGAAAAGAAATAAAATTATTATAACTGTATTGTAAATACCATTAAAGGTATTTACAGTATTTTGGAAAGTGAAAATTCCCATCTTGACACATTAATGAATTTTCAAGTGTAATAAATTATCTTTGGCCAACTAGGCTAAAGCAAAAATCTCATAGAAACACATACACATTCATACTCACACAACTTGTTCCAGGATAAGAAAAAAGAAATTGCTTATCACCTTTGAAAGGAGTATTGGAAGTGCCAATTGGAACATTGAAAAAAATTGCAAATGTTGAAGGTAAGCTTGGAGTTGTAAGAGATACCCAAGAATTAGCATTACAACACAGTTAGCCACTCAATCCCAAAACACTGAAAATTCATTTTGACCAGGACTTTTAAGGATTGGAAAAAAACTGTGTGGCTATCAAAGACAAAGGTGATGATGTTATAAAGGAAGGTATAGAGACTGGAAAAGTATGACATGTCTGTGGAACTGTGAAGAAATTTTCCTGACTAGAATTCAGTGTCCTGAGAAACATACGTCAATGCGTAGGATGGGACCAACTTATGAAGTATTAAATTCAAAGACTGGACTGGGGATTGAGGTTTAGTTAATTTTAGGTATGACTATGGTATACGATATGGTATAGATGGAGCTGGAGGAAAACTGATGTCATCATCAAGGCCAAAAAGAGACTAGCTAGAAGGTTTTCTAACACCCAAGACTATGTTATGTTCACCTGATATGTGTGAACATAGCATTCTGCTTTCTTCATTACATTTATCATGCTTACACTTCTTCTATGTCTACCTTTGTCATTAGACTGTAAATGTAATGAAAGCAGGATATAGGAGAGGCACACAGTAGCTTCCCAATATATAGCTTTGAATAAGTGACCTTACAAATGAATGAAGCTATTACTGAATACAGATCCATGAGATAATGAAGACTTGAACTACAATTGTATATATGAAAACACAGAAAGATACTATAAACATTGAAAATTAGATCTTCATGATTTTATACAAAAGATGTGAGGGGGAAGGCTGAGATAAAATATTAAAAGTTTGCATCTGGATAGAATTTGAGAATTTCCATAGTGCTTTCAAAAATAGTTAACGATGTTGAGCTCTTCTTCCAAAATTAAGATTTATATATTATTTATTTATTTATTTATTTATTTATTTATTTTGAGAGAGAGAGAGAGAAATGGGGGGGTATAGAACAGAGGGAGAGAGATAACTGAGCAGATTCCATGCCCAGCTCAAAGCCCTGATGTGGGGCTGGATCCCATGTCTCTGAGATGATGGCCCAGCAGAAACCAAGTGTCACACAACAAACTGCACCATCAGGCACCCGTCTTCTTCCAATCTTATATAGCCAAAATATGCTAACACCATTAACAAAATCCAAGAATTGAATTACAGCACCTGCTTAAAGGATATAATAAATTCAATTGTGGCCAGGTAGAATTAAAAAAAAACAAAGACAGAACATTGAAATGTAGATGTTCAGTATTCAGTTGGACATACGGAACACTTAAGTGAAGGGACGGGTTTAGACATATAAATTTGTAGTCTTTGGGTCATGAAAAATCATGAGAAACTTTCAAATGAAAATCAGTTCAGTTTAATAATGTGCTCATTTGGGCATCTGGGTGGCTCAGTTGGTTAAGCAACTGTCTTCGGCTGGGGTCATGATTCTGGGGTCTTGGGATTGAGTCCCGCATGGGGCTCCCTGCTCAGTGGGGAGTCTGCTTCTCCCTCTGACTCTACCCCCTCTTGTGCTCTCTCTCTCACTCTCTCAAAAAAATAAATAAAATTAAAAATAAATAATGTGCTCATTCTCTGATTATTAAAAATTCACTTTAAGGTAGGTTTCAACTGCAATGGCCAATCCATATATGCAAATAAACTAAAAATTCCTAATAGCTTCAAGGCTAATATGGTACTTATTTTTAATTAAAAGAAACACTTGGAAATAAAGATAATGTCCTCAAATCCAAGTTGCTGTACTCCTACATTAATAAAGACTGCTGATCAGTATTAACATTTCCCTGGAAAAATCACTGTAAAATTGCACTTTCCTCAGAGAGGAAGATATGCTTGACTCCCTCCAGGCATCAAGTAAATGCAGTGTTTTCTTCATAGTGGGAGCATTTCCATGAAAAACCAGCAAATAAATACCTATTTCTTACACATATATATTATGAGGCCTTTTTGAGACAATGCATATTAATGGAAATAAAATTCATATCTCTTTCTCTATTTCTTTATCTATTTTTCCCTGTCTCTCCAAAAACTGAATCCAGAATCATGGTGCTATGTCCACAATTTTCTAGGCAAGTTACATAATTGACTCTAAAAAAAAAAATAAATCATGTACAATTTAGGAAATCAAAACAATTTAAGATGTCTAGTCTTATCTATGAAATATAAATGCATATATCCTTTAGGCTATATTCTTACAATCTAAATTTTTAAAAATTTTTGTCAGTACTTTTTTTTCAACTTTTGGTGAAGGAGTAAATTTTTGGTTAGTAGTGTTGCTTATAATTCACTTTTCTGGTTTTTGCACACAGAAAAAAAAAACACACTGAAACGCCCATCAAACATTTTGCAATTTAACAAAAACCTTAAAATGAAAAGTTTTCCAGAAGTTTTCAGTGAAAAATATGATCGAATGGCTTAAGCCAAAGCCAAGATTTCAACTTGAGACTTCATCATTTTCTTGGGTTCTGAGGCTATTGAGAAAAACATGATAGGCAATTTGTAAAACTAAATGACATATTTTTTGGAAGAAAATGTCCCTAGATAAATTAGATTACAGTGACATTTCACTGAAACATAAACCACTAGAATATGTAATTTAATAGATGACATCTGACTTCAATCCCATCAAAGAAGTTTGTTATCGGAAGTAGCTCAAATGCCTCTACATGGCACATGGCACAGCCTCACCTAGAGAATTAGCTAATACAATAGCCTCTGAGGACAACCCAGAAGTGGTTCTCTCTCGCTCCCTCTCTTTAATTTGTTTTAATTAAAATATAATTGACATAGTATTCATTAGTTCCAGGTGAACAACACAATTATTCAATATTTGTATATTTTGTGAAATTCTCATGCCAATAAGTGTAGTCAACTTCCATCAAACCTGGCTCTTCTTTGAGCTTCAAAACCACTTCTGGACAATGAGTGACACATTTCAATCCAGTAAGCATTTCTT
>NW_022634091.1:0-4227 GCF_010015895.1 Lontra canadensis
GCTGCCAGTATGAGAAATGGATAATTAGATTGGTTCATATTTTGAGTTCTGGCAAGACAACATAACAGAAAGAGAGTGATGCCAGGGATTTTCATTTATTAGTAAGAGAATGCTAGAAATTATTAACCATGCGACTAAATTAGGGAAAGTTAAGAAGTGAAGCCAGGAGAACTGATGCCTCAGAAAAGTTGAAGGACCTAAATGAGACTGACACACTGGAGGAGTGTGAGTACCTAAGTAATAAGCTACCGGACTTTATACTTCCTGTTCCATCTAAATAATCAGTTGTGGATGCCATCTGTTGCCATGTTTAAAAGGAGATTGTGTAAGTCGGTAATAGATTCAATCACAAATGACAAATATCCAATAAACAAATGGCTTAAAGATAAAAGTTTATTTCTCACAGAAAAGAATTCTAAAGTTACATAATAGAGTAGTTCTATAAAGTTGCCCAAAAAACCCAAGTCTACTGTAATTTCTCTGCCATGTATATTGTATTTCATAGTTAGAGATGTTCTTTCAGTTCCATTCACCATGACACATTTGGCCAGCAGAAAAGGTAAAGAAAAAAAATGAAGGATACAATTCTCTTTTAGGACACATTTCAGGAATCACACAGAATAATTCAGTTTATAACACACTGGCCATCAACTAGTCACATGCAACAGGGGAAGCTAAGAAATCTAATGTTTATATGAGGTTGTCATAGGACAGGGTAATAGTATGAAAACATTATAATTAAGGAAGAAGGGAGAACTGATATGAGGAACAATCATCAGTTTTTGTCTCAGAGCATCATCTTAAGAATGACTTGTAAGAAGAAGGAAAAAATCATTTGCATCTCCTTAGGGGAGAATTATAATAATCATTGAGGCCCAAATAATCATTTCTCCTCTTCAGTTATGTTAATTACAGCACCATTTTCTTCTCCCATTGGACAGATGGTTAGGGAGCCTGCAGCAGAGGACCAAAGCCTGAAAAGTGGTCTTAGGGCACCACTAAATGTGTTCTTAGTAAAGGAGAAAATATGGGATCCATCTGTCATATTATAGAAAGATACATCTCCATCTTCATAATCCAGGAATATCCCCACACTATGGGGTATTTCTTTTACAGTGAGACAGGTTTCTGGGGAGGTGAGGGCCCAGTACTCTCTATTATATAATCTGATGGCCCAGAAACCATGCTGTGGAGACACAGTGACCATCCCTTTCCTTGTTACATGATTGAGACAAATTCCCAGGTCCCAAGAAGGTGCATCCTTAACCTTAACCTCCCAGAAGGATCTCCCAGAGCTGATGTGCTGCTGACCCAACACACAGGGGAGGGAGTCAAATCTCTGGGTGGAGCTGGATAGATCTTGATGACTTTCTTGCCAGGTCACTTGTCTCCTGTTTTCAGACAGGAGAAGAGAAGGATGGGAAGTGGCTTCATCCAGGGTCACATTTACTGTGGACAAGTAGAATATTATTTTTCTGGGAAGGACCAAGTAAGTTTGGACCAGAGGGTCCCCCATTCAGTGAAGGTTTCTTTTGCCCTGGGTAAATCTAACTCACCTCCACACATCTTTCCCCAAGACTACCCCACAAGAAGCAGTGTCCCTCCTGCATCATCATAGACTTACCAGCCTGGAACTCTTCTTTCCTCCAATCTATAAGAAACAAGTGTACATGAGAACCTACCCTCTAAAATATAGCTGCCTTTCTCACCAGAATACCATGAGTATAAATTCCCTAGGATTAATTCAGGAATAATAGCAACCAAAGGAAATACTCTTTTATATCCTCAAATATCTATTTATTTACCTTTTGCCAAATTGTGTTTGACTTGAAGATTTGACACATGTCATGCTCATTTATATAATGTTCCCTCAGGATAAATTTCATTTAAATATTTAGGATGTTGAGAGGAAACAGGGAATATGGTGAATCTGATCAAATAACTTATTTTTTGCTTTAGTTTTCTCAGATTTTTAGCAGACAATAACCACTCTACCGATGTTCAACTTATGCTCAAAATTAAAGAAACTGCTAAAATTTAATATTTCCAACACATTATTATCTATTAAAATATTGAGTAATCTGCCAAGTTCATGGAATATATGCTTTGGAGTTGCTTCGATTTTTAGCACATTGTTTTATACACAGTAGGTATTGATTAAAAATATCTTTGATACTAGGATTTTCTTCATCAGAGTTCATAGCACTCACCAGCATATAATTGTGCCTTCCTCCAGGCTGGAAAAAAGAAAAAAAAAAAAAGGAGAACTTTTACCTGTTTTCTCTCATTGTCTTTTCCATTTCTCCCTGTCTTTGCCCAATTTCTTCTGAAATTCTTGGATTTTCTGTTTTAATACTGTATTATTTTCATACTCTCTTTTTTTCAAATATCATTTAAAAAAAGATCACTAGTAGGGTAAGTAGAAATATAAAAGCAAGACAAAGTAGGAGAGATGGAGGAGCAGGAAAGATAACATAAAATCAAGACAAGGTTGGAGGGGAAGAGGGAAAAAATGCCAAATCACTTAAGGTTTGCTCTTCTGAGAGATTTTACTAAACCTCTTTAAATTTAGAAAGCTAATGCTACAGATACTTCTTTGCAAACCGTAGACTTTTTCTTTTCTTCTGCATACTGTCTTACAACTTTAGGACAGGACCTGAGAGATGGTAGAATAGAGATTTCTGAGAGAAAAACATTACTCACCAGCCTTGTACTGAGCTTTCCTCCTAGCTGAGAGAAAACACACAAACACCCATGTATGAGACAGATCTTCTTAACATCATAAGGAAGATATAATTAACAGCATACATTTGCTAATATTTATGTCTGTTTATTGGTCAAGTAAAGCCCATTTCAAAAGTAATAAAAGGAATCTCTAAAGTCCATTCCATGTAGAAATTTTACTGCAATTTGCAGAATACAGTCTCTATACAATACACTGTAGATTTAATATGAAGATTTAAATAATTCTTATGTAATATTTAAAATAGCATAAGGATATCTTAGAAGATAGCCTTAGACTTTAGAGATAATAAGCTATGAAGTTAATAAGCAATGAAGTTTGAGTGAAAAAAAAAAGAATGTATAAAAGAACATAAAAGAAGAGCAACCTATTGAATTAATAAGTAAATGGATTTAAGTAAAAATGAAAGAGGAGTAATAACTATGGCTGGAAAGAGACAGTAAGGAGGCAAAGCATGCAAAAATACTTATATACCGTGGATCACTGGAAATTTGTCAAGAGAAGAAGACTGTTATATGTCAAGGTTACACTTGACATCAGTAGTGTGCAAAATGTGTGAAAGGCAATCAAAAAGAGGAACTTCTGTCACTTGGCAGTTTTGGAGTCTGAGCCCATCCATTAAGAACTGGGGTAATATTATGTACAAAACGATGGGCACTTTGTCTCAGAAGACGTGTTGGAGAACTCAATTTAAAGGGCAGCTTTCTATTAAATGGAGAAGACCACTTCTCCTTAGCTTAATCCCCTCACCTCACCAAGCTTATAATGAGATTATGGCAATCATCTAGAAGATAGAACCCTGCGAATAAATCAAAGGAATGAAAAGGAATGACAAAAAATATTCCTAGGAAATACATCAGTAAAAAGAATGCCAGAAAAAGTTACCAATTTCCTGTTGAAATCCTGAAAAGTAAAAAGGAAAAAACTCATGTAAATGCCAGTAAACGTCAAGGAAAACCAACACAGAAAATGAAAATGAGTCAAAAACTTTTCATGCACAGAATATTGGTAAGATAAATGCAATCAGAAAACAACAACAACAACAAAACCCAAGAAATAGAAAGTGAAAAAATAGCAAGAAAGAACATTTTTATCTTAGAAAAGTGAGAACAGAGTATGGATTTTAACAATTGAACAAAAGAAGAATGGTGAAGATGTGGAAAGGGATAACTAGAATTTCATCTACTATATTCATCTTATAGTCACTTTTAAGGATATAAGTAATTCAAGATTTAGACCAAAACATATATTTAATAAAATAATTTTCTAAAAGATGTTATCTTGTTAGTAGCTTATTGAGTAGATTAGTAATCTTGAAAATTTTTGTGACTATGTCAGACTAAATAAGATGTCTTTAGTGAAGACACATATGAATAAATCCTGAAATGATCTTTCTAGAAGATTTCACAGCCATTGACAAAAAAATGACACATATGAATAAATCCTGAAATGATCTTTCTAGAAGATTTCACAGCCATTGACAA
>NW_022634092.1:0-4224 GCF_010015895.1 Lontra canadensis
CTGGTTTGTGTAGGCTGGCAGAAGCTAAGGGACACGGGAGCCTGTGTAGTGAACCTAGGTGAAGTATGCTTTGCCCTCTCCAGCTCTTGGAGTCCCCTTAAAAGTACAGCAGCTTGGACAGAACCAGGAAGGTTTGCTAGTGGACATTATGAGGGAGATAGTTTACCTGTCTTCCATCTCCTGGCTCACACCAGAATGTAGTGTCCTGGTTCTCTTGCACAGGAGAGGGTTGTTGGGGCCGCCAAGTCTTGAGCATGATGAGGTCTGGGCCTGTGCCAAGAAAGATCCGGAATCTCTTCTGTACCATTCCCAAGAGGCCATGAGCAAAGAGACCAGGCTTTGACATGTGGCAGTGGCAAAGGGAGGAAAGAGCAGGATTGATGGGAAAGTTCCTTAAAATAACTGCCCGAGGAGTCGAGTGGTGATGACAAACCCAGCCTACCCTAAAGGCCCATGGACACAATGTCTGTTCTTTTTGTGCAGAATCTGAAATGAGGAAATCATGCTTGTTGCCAAGGTATCCCTTTTCTTGGTGGTTGTTTTACACACGTTCTTCATTCTCCAGAGCGGCAGGAGGAACCCCATGTTCCCAGGAACCCTGTCGCATTGTTCTCTTCCTCTGTGCTGTTCCCTACCTGAAGAGACTTCGTCCTCACTGCTGGAGTCATAGATGCTCTCTACCCACAGATCTGTAGGAACTGAAACAGGAGCAATGCTGTTATGAGACAGACTGCCTTGCCCATTCATCTGAGTTCCGTTGAGATGTCTATGGGCCATGCAGCATCTGCCTGACCCTTTTGTTCTGCTGTCTGATGTTCATGGGGCTGGTGGAGCCAGAACCCTTCGAGGAGACAGGGATTGGAGTTTCATCCCTTCTAATGAGACCAGGATGATGCAGCAGTCACCTCAGTGTCAGTTCTACATGCCCAAGACCGCTCTCCCCTCCCAATGCAACCACTTAAAACTCAAGTCGTTATGGGACTTTTGACATGTGGCTAGTGGGAGTGAGCAACTGGACATTTTCTTTTCCTTGATGATTTTCATATAGTTCATTGAAGTAATAAATAACTGTGTAAGATAGATTGCAGACAGACTCTTACCTGGTTAGCTCAGCACTAGAAACCAGGAGCGAGAGACAATCCCCGCTCTCCCATGTATTTCTCGGGCATTAGTGGCTGTCCTGACAGGGCCGTTGATAGGTAAGCAGTTCTCGTGCTCACGCACACCCACCAGGCACTGTTGGAGGCCTTTGGACCCTAAGAGATTAAGGTGAACTCCCAGTTCCTAGAATAACTGGGGAACAGATTCAGTGCACCAATGACCAAAAGCACAATGTGACGTTATTGAAACAGATAAACTGCTAGAATGGGTATTGAACCACAGAGGAACACAACGAACCAAAACATTTCTGAATATGAAGAAGTAGGTGGTGGGTCCCTAGAAGCTGACCTTCGAATACCTTGGATCAGTCCTCTGAGCCAACAGGATGGTGTTGTCATAAAATGGACAGGGGCACGTGGGAGTGAAATAGAAATGCAAAATTAATGTGCTCTGGTTGGCATCGTGATGCTTGACAAGAGGACCGCCTAGAAAAAGCATCCTCTTCTGAAACAGTGAACAGAATGAAAAGGCAGCCCACAGATTGGAGACACCATTTACAATCCTTATTTCAGAAAAGTTGTGTTCACTGACAAAAAGGAAAAACAACAAACCAAAGAAAGCAAAACAAAACAAACAAAGAACGGGATTTCACCAAATGAAAGAATAGAGAAATAGATTTGAACAGACTGTGCTGCAAAGGGAACAAATGACTGGCCAAGCAGATGTATGAAAAGATGCTCAACATAAGACATTGTGAGGGCAATGTGAATCCCAAGGACGCTGAGCTGTGACATTGTCTGTAAGGCTAGCGAGAACCCAAAGCCGGAATTCAAGCCCAAAACCCATGTTGGAAGGATGCAGAAAATTTGAAACTTTGTATGCAATTAGTGGAATGCAGAATGGTGAAACTACCCTGTAAAAGCCTGTTGAGTGTCCTTAGAGAGCAGTGAAAGTTATGCCCGAGGATCCTGCACATGCGAGTTAGGAAAATAAACATCGGAAAATCAGATCCTGTTCAAGTACATGTTTCTCATGAGCAAAAGTCTTGCTGCTGCAAAAGAACCCTGAAACCTAATTTGGCTCTGTTTTCATTTCCAGGAACTGAATTACCTTGATTTTTCTGTTGGGTCAAACCTTCTGAATAAACCAAGCCCCTCTTGCATGGACAGATGGCCAGGGAAATGTGTGGTGATTATCCTGTCACACCTGTTGAGGTTTGAGGTTCTCTTTCGCCATCTTGCAATGGACAGAGCACCCTTTATTCCTGCATGGAGGGGGCCCAGGTTCCCCCCCCCCAGTGATGCTCAATCCTTGAAGAAGACCTCATTTCCCTTTGATAGGACACCTTTTGGGCCTACCTCAGAGAGCCCCAGCTAGGACCAGTGGTGGGTGTGAGATTTCCAATTGGATAAGTCCAGTTTAATTCTTAGACACAGTATCTGCAGGGGAATGGTAGATCTCCATGGAGAAACATGGAGTGAATTGGCCGCATCTATTCCTGGCCACTGCTCCTTTGTCAGGGTCCTCTCCGAATGGGCTGTTGCATGAGGCTGCCCAGAAGCCACCTGCAGAAGGGAGGAGTGTGTCCCAGCCCTCAGTGCTTATGATGAGGTTGGGAAGACGCATCATGGGGCCTCTGATGCAGAGACATGTGTGTGAGTGAAGTGGCAAGAGGGAGGTACTGTGACCATTCCTGCCCAAGACGTACCATGACGTGAGAGACCCATGGATACCGACTGAGTAACAGGGATTGGAAAAAACATATTGTGTCTTTGGGGCACAGTTTCCCCCTCCCCAGTTAGCAATGGCATTTGTTTTCTAGGGGAATTGATGTGTATTTGCAAGGAAAGAACACCTATTTCAATTGTAGGTGTTGAAGAGTTTTCACATGCATGAACGTTCATTACGTGATGGTGATGGGAAATTTCCTTGAGAAAGTAGACACCACCAATTGCCACGTGAAGGGAACAGACGCATACAAGAACATACCATTCACCCAACTGACACGCACACCAACCCTGAGAATCACAGTGCATGGATTCCCGTGTAAACACAGCTCCTGCCCAGCAACCAATCCTACAGCACCTAAGAACAGCACGGTAGCTTCCGGGGACAGGGTCGTGAGGCCTTGGATCTCAGTCCAGAACATGACCCTTAGTCTCCTTGCAGCAGAATCTGGATTCCGGGTGGCTCTCAAGATGGAGCCTGCAAGGAAGCCTCACCTTGCCCATTGTCCAGGTTGCTCCCAACCAATGAGTACAGCATACTTACCTCTCTCCCTTTCTAGCAGGGCCACCTGCGATTTCATAAAAGAAAACATGATGAACATCAAGTCATGCCTCGTCCTGTGTGCACAGCTCTTTTTTTTCTCTTGCTGATGGGCAGAGTCATGGGCAGTGATATAAAATCCACCTAGAGTTTGCATGCCCTTGGTCCATTGGACAAATCAGGTGGCAAGGCGATGTAAGTAGTACCCGTGAAAAAGCTCACTACCCTGTGGACTCTAACCGAACTTGCTGTTTCCTATAGGGTCTTTGGTATGGGGTATCCAGGGGTAACAGACTCTCCCTCAATAATCTCCCCACCAAGGAAATTGCACGTGCTGAGGTGTGTGGATCTGATTTTGAGCATAATAGAAACTAAGGGTGTCGTACCTCACATGAAGAAAGGCTAACTTACCACCTTTGTGAAAAATGGGGCCTCTCCCTCTGTGCTATCCACGTCAAGGCCATCACACAAGTGAGCCAGGGGATCTAGGTAGATACACACATAGAGTGTCAGGAGACCGACGTGGCTCTTCGGGAATTGCTCAGGGAGCTTTGTTTGGCATGCACATGTGGACAAGTTTGTGGAGGTGGGGAGCTAATCAGTATGGACTGAGCTGCAGTTAGCCCTTCCTGGGTGGAGGAAGAAAGGTCCTGGAGAGGAACAGGGATGTGAATAGAAACTCCGCCTCCTATTGGAGCTAGAGGGCATTCAGTAGCTGTGAAATAGTCCATCTCAAATGCACACCTACTCCCTGCACCCAAAGCTGCACCACCTAAGGGCAGCGGAGAAGTTTCCGGGGACAGGGCCATGAGGCCACGGGTCTTTCCCCAGAAAATACCTTTCTGTTACTCCAAC
>NW_022634093.1:0-4217 GCF_010015895.1 Lontra canadensis
GTATGTGTTATCCTGTGACATCCATGTAAAGTTAGGGTGCATTTTGTTCTTTCTGCAAAAATAGCATTGGGGATTTGATAGAGAGTACATTAAATGTGCAGGTCAATTGAAGTTTTATTGATAGGTCAATAGTCTTTAAGTTTTGTTTTTTTTTTAAGATTTTTTTTAAATTTATTTATTTGACAGAGAGAGATCACAAGTAGACGGAGAGGCAGGCAGAGAGAGAGAGAGGGAAGCAGGCTTCCCACTGAGCAGAGAGCCCGATGTGGGGCTCGATCCCAGGACCCTGAGATCATGACCTGAGCCGAAGGCAGTGGCTTAACCCACTGAGCCACCCAGGCGCCCTAGTCTTAAGTATTTGAGTGGAAGAACGTCGATGTGTTTCCACTTATTTCTTCTTTCAGTTCCTGCACACTATTCATAGTTTTCATTGTTCCGGATTTGTTATCATTATGTTGAATTATAAGCGTTTTATTTGGGGGATGTTCCTCTAAATGTATTATGTCTTAACTTTTGGAATTCTTTTTTATGTAGAAACAACAAATTCTTTTTTGTGTTGGGTTTGTATTCTCCAGTGTTGTAAATTTTTTTAGTTCTCACAGGTTTCTTTTTATTTTTTTAAAGATCTTATTTATTTATTTGACAGACAGATCACAAGTAGGCAGAGAGGCAGGCAGAGAGAGAGGAAGGGAAGCAGGCTCCCTGCTGAGCAGAGAGCCCAATGCTGTGCTCAATCCCAGGACCCTGGGATCATGACCTGAGCCAAAGGCAGAGGCTTTAACCCACTGTGCCCCTTTTCACAGGTTTCTAACAAAAAGGATTCCCAGGAGAGGAAAATGGCCTTGGAATAGGGGGATGCTGGACTCATCACATCTCAGGAACACAATTAGATAAGTACCAAATCACTCTCAGTACTCCAGAAATGGCCATGAAGACTGACAGATCATACTCCCCAAGTTACAGGAGAGAAGAGGCCACATCACAGATGGAAGAAAGTTTGGAGACATGGTTGAGGGAGGGAAGAATTACAGTGCTATGGAAGGCAGGGATCCCTGGTTGTGGAGAAAGTGGTATGACAGAGGGAACGCACAAGGAGAATGTTTCTCCAAAGCCCCTGGCTTGGAAAACAAGAGGGGCTGAATTTCGTGAGTTCTTGGAACTAGCAGGTCTTAAAGCCTAGAGTTTTAAAGGTCAGCAGACTTGGCTGGGATAGAGCCAAGAAGGTGCTGCGCTACTCCTGGAGAGAAGGAAGGCAAGCAACCTGGGTACAGACAACCTGCGAACAGTGATCAGAAGAATGACTGGGGGACACAGTGGGAAGAGTATTCACTAGTCTAGGAGTGTTTCCCTGTGAGGAAACATTCAGTGAGATATGTGTCTAAGAACACAGGAGTTAGATGGCACCATTTCACTCTCCTACCCTGTAGCATGATCTCAGAGCAGTGTGTCAGTCAGTGAGGACATTGGCTATCTGGCTTGCTTCCTAAGCCCCAGGCCCCTGTGTTCTGGTTGGACTGATCATCTCAGTCTAGCTTACCTCAGGCCCAGAAAGGTGGGCCCCTGCCCACACCACATCTCCTGAGCAGAGCAGAGAGTTCTGCACAACCTCCGTTCTGGTGGAGATGATTTCAGGTCTCATTTCACAGATCAGAGCTCACCTAGTTAAAACTGACCACATTGAGACCAGGGAGCAAATACTATCTACAGAAGGCAAGGAGAGCCTCTGAAGACCTCTGACTAGAAGGATGTAGCAGGACACATCACTGGCTTTTCTAACACAGAGAGGAAGGCAGACTTAGACAAAATGCCACGATGGAAGAATTTATCCCAAAAGAAACAAAAAAAATACAGCCATGGCCAGAGATTGAAGGGATGCAGTTATCAGTAACATACACAATGGAGAATTAAAGGCAGCAATCATAGGGATACTCACAGGTTTGAGAAAAGAGTGCTGAGAACTTTACCACAGAGACAAGAGTTAAAAGGGAAAAAAATGGAGTGCACGGGTATCTCAATTATATCCAATTCTTGGCTTAAGCTTAGGTAGTGATTTCAGGATCCTAGGATCCAGCCCCAGGTCAGTGTCGACATTCAGTGTGCTGTCTACTTGATATTCTCCCTCTCCCTCTATAGCGCCCACTCATGCTCTTTCTCTCCCTCTGTTTCTCTCTCAAATAAATAAATTAAAAAAAAAAAATCAATGAGATTAACAATGCCATAAATGAGATTGAAAAGAGGATTGATGCAATAAACAGCCAGCTGGAGGAAACAGGGGAAGGAGTTTCTGACCTCAAGGACACAAAAAAGGAAAATAATCTGAGCAAAAGAGATGATTTGATTTAGGGAACTCAGTGACTACATCAAATGTTGTAACATTCCTAGGTCTTGGAGTTTTCTGTGCTGGGAGAGTTTTTTGTTTCCAAATATAACTCAAATTCCTGTTTCTGGTGTAAGAAGAGTTCCCATTTATTTGGTAGAAGTTAGATAATTCAGTCTTAGTGACTTGTGCAATTTTAGGAATTATCTATTGTTGTTGTTATTGTTTTTATTCCTAAGTTACCTGATTTGGTAGTTTATAAATGCTGACCAAGTTAAAGCACAACCAGTTCTAGTATTTCCGGTAAACTGGGCATTACATTCATTGTTCTGTTACTATTCTGGTCTCTATTTTATTTATTTCAGATTTATCTTTGTTACTTCCTTGTACTACTAAATTTCATCTAAGTTTTTCGTTTCCTTGTTTCTCATGGAAAGTTAAGTTTTTTATTCCAGCTGCCTCTCTCTTTTTTCTTTTTAAAGATTTAATTTATTTATTTGACAGACAGAGAGCACAGGTAGGCAGAGAGGCAGGCAGAGAGAGGAGAGGAGGAAGCAGGCTCCCTGCCAAGTAGAGAGCCCAATGTGTGACTCGATCCCAGGACTCTGAGATCATGACCTAAGCTGGAGGCAGAGGCTTAACCCACTGAGCCACCCAGGCACCCTTCCAGCTCTTTGCCATGTAATGCATAAAAAAAATTTGAAAATGGAAAGTGTTGTAGACAATATTTAGCAGAAATAAACAATACAAACAATAGAAAAACACGGAAAAATTAAATTAGGATTCTTTAGGGTCATTTATAGATCATGTCATCTGTGAATACAGATAATTAAAAAAAAAATTTTTTTTTCAGTTTGGATTCTTTTTATGTGTTTTTTCTTCCCTAGTTGTTCTGACTAGAATGTCCAGTACCATGTTGAAAGGCAATGGTGGGCTTACTTCATTACTTCATTTCTGATCATAGAGGAGAAACTTATATTCATTACCTATTGAGTATGTTGAATTTTTTTCTATTTGGTTCATTTCAGTTTTATGTTTAAGTAACCGTCCTTCTAATTTTACGCTCATGTGGCACTTTTTCAGATTATTTGAGATGCAGGAAGGGATTTGTGCTAGAACATGACAGTATCACAGAATTATCTATTAGGAGATGTGGTCAGTATGTTGTGTTCAAAGGTAAGGTGTCCATGGAGGAAGGAAATTCTGATGATTCCTTCCCAGCCATCTTGCTGACACTCTTTGATTGACTGGAAGCTTGTATGTTACAAATCATCAGTATATGCATCTGAAAGTAGTAAGTGCAATGAGTTTCCTTTTCTCTTATTTGATATCTTTCAGCCTTATCTTCACATGACATCCAGAACTTCCTGGAAAAGCCGAGCATAGAAGCTTCTTTCCAAAAAGTGACAATGGGTAGATACAAAAATAGTGTTCTTGAAAATGTATACTTAATGACAGACTGGGACAGTGATAGGGAGAGGGAAGGGTATCAAAGATACCATGAAGGACAGAGCCAATCTGAGGCAACGGCATCTAATAAGACTCAAAATGACCCGAATAGTGAAGGATATAAAACCTCATGGAAAACCTCCCTTTTTAAGTCAGCTGCTTCCACAAAGCAATGTGTTTCTGTCAGCAGAAGCTCCAATCAAGTATTCCAACATAGCTCTTTGTGGAAAGACAGTTTGGACTATCTGGAAAGTTACCTAGTCCATGCTGAAAACAATGATTTGAACCATTTTCAAAACAGGATTGGATTGACCCCATCAGATATTTCTGAAAATCAGAGATTGAATAATGAAGAACAAGGTGCTAAGCGGGATCCATACGAGAGTGGCTCCACTGAGGAGTCAACCCAACAGAATGACCAGAGCCCTTCCAATGGAGACAGCATTGCTCA
>NW_022634094.1:0-4216 GCF_010015895.1 Lontra canadensis
TAAGTGTGTAATTACACATACACACACATTCGAGGGGACATATATAAGTTCCCTCTTGGGGAGAGTGCTGAGTGGTTGTCTCTTGCCAACCATCATCTGATTCGAGAGGACATTCACCAATGGCAACAGCAAACCTGGTTAGAATTGCGCTGGTGTACAAAAGATAGAAGAAAGAAAAATGGCGTAACTTTATCATTATTTAGAAAAGGTATTGATACTATTTGTTCCAAATTATAGAAATATTATAGTATAACCTCACTTTCTTAAAGCTAAAGAAATTAATTTCTTGTTTAACTTTTAAATGTGGTAAGCTTTTATGAGGTACCTATACAAGATACATAAAGCAGGGAGCCCAAGTGTCCTTGCTGAAAAGAACTTTTGATAGTTAGTAGATCATGCTTTCATTTTAGACCAACATTAGTCTGCACTAGACTTTTCTAGCTTTATTATTACATTAGTTAAAATGATAGGGATCTGTGCACAAACGCACCTGCTAAACACTAAGTATGTACCTAATATGTATAGACAAATAAAGGCTGGTTGAACTTCACCAATGATACTTAAAAAAAAAAAAATTGCGGTGGTGGCATTCTTTCCCTCAGGAACAGTTTCCCCTGCTTGGATGAGAATTTTGTAGGTACCATCCTGAGTGGACTGGGCAGACACATCCCCTAAGAAAAATAATTTCCGACAGACGTCCTGTTTGCTTAACGTGGGGGCCAAACACTGGGTTCCCTCTGGTTTCCTAATGTCACTGAGAGAACTAAAGATCATGAAGTCAGACAGGGTACAACATGACCTGAGCCTCATGGTGCCCTCTTTTCTGTACCTGCAGGTGCCGCCCAGACTGAGCCAAAGAGGTGTGTATTCTGGAATCAGTCTCTTGCTGTCTGTAGTCAGGGGCACCATCAGATCCTGGGTTCCCACTGGAATGGGGATCAGAGGTGTGGTGAAACAATGGGTTTTCTGTGTGGATAACCATGGTCGTGTCTTTGTAAGTGGCTGTGTAGCGTTCAGGCAGTGAGTTTGTGTGTGTGGAGGGGGGCTGTTCTCTGTATGAACTGATGAGGTGTGATTCTGAATAGGCGTGTGGTTGTGTGTGTGTGTGTGTGTGTGTGTGTTTCTCAGGATTTATGTCTCCCTAAATAGCACAGTTGCTGGTGTGAACTTATCATGTAGGAAAAGACAAAGAAAACCCCACCCCTTGCCTCATGGGTGTGTATGTGTGTCAGAAATTATGGCATTGTTCGACTTAAATATGTGTGCAGTCTATCGTATGCCAAATAGATCTGGTTTCATCTGACAAAATCCCAACACCATGGAGGAAAGTGTTCCCAGGGTCCTGAGAGGAAAATAACGTTTTCGGAAGTCCCTTGAGTCTGTCAGGAATGACTTCAGTTAATGATGGGTCTCACCTCTGAGCAGACAGTGGGATCGATCATGACTAAAGAGAAGGAGCCATAGGATATTCAGTTGGCGTCAGAGAAAAGGGAGGCTGGAGAGGGTGCTGAGTGAGAGCGGGGTCGTAGTGCCTCCGTTTGGGGAACCCAGCTCTGAGATGAGGCCCTTCAACCCCAGATCTCATGATCCTTTTCCCATCTCTATTTCTAGGGGAAGACCCTACATTTCTACACTGAGTGGCATTAGTAATAGTTTTTTGCCTTGTTCTTGATCTTCCCTGAACGGGGCTCTCACCAAACCCAATCCCAGAGGCCATGTTCCATCAGACTCTTCAGATTAAAGGGATATTTCACCAACGACCCCTCCTCTGTTCCCACAACATTTGATGAAAGGAGCCTGAGAAAGAATCCTCTTCCTCTTAGGGGGAGAGCTGGGGCATGTGGTCCCAAGGGCAGATGGTTGCCACACCCTGTTCTGAAGGGAATCTGAGAAGTGGGAGCCTGCAGGTTCTAGAAATCCTTTGTCTCTAGACCATGGTCTCACGGTAGTGTGGAAGGGAATGCCTGCTGGGCGCGACCCCATACAGAAGTGAGAGCAGCAGCTAGGCTCTAAGGAGTCCTGGCTCCGTCAGATCCTTCGGCATTGAAGGGTGAGGGCATGATCCAGGGGCTTGGACTAGATCTTCAGACGGAAGATGTAGAAGGGATGGGGGGGGCGGGCAGAGGGACAGCACGAAGGACAGCCAGGCCATGTGAGAGAGGGAGGGGATGCCAAGATTGCAAGATTAGGTGAATCAGTCCAGCATCACTGCCTGGGCCCAGCCTTGCCCACACTGAGGATGCCATTCAGGCTCCTCCTGAGCAGGGACGAGGCAGGTCACACTGTCACGGCTGGTGTGAGCACTGTATGGACGTCTTCCTAAATCCCCGGGGAAGGGGCTTGCTTCTCGTTCCATCCTCTTCTCCAGCCACCTGTGCGACAAACCAGGCTCTTTCCATCATGGAAATTAGGGAGAGTCAGAGAATGCAGTCAGGTCTCCTGTTCCCTCACCCGAGACACATCAGTGGGGATGGAACCAGGACCAGGCCAGACACACGGAGGCTCCCAGCCTGAACCACCCAGGCCTAGGAGGGGCGAGTTTTTACTTTTCACCTGCTTCTGGAAGTCCCTTGATAACCAGTCCTTGTCTACACGCTGTTGGCCAAGGGTTATCGGGCCTGCAGACATATTTATGCTGAAGAGATCTCACACCATGTGGCTATGGCAACTGTAGAACATTCTAGTTGCACAGGAGGTGAGAGGGGCACAGACTCCAGGCATGGTGAACTTAGCAAAGTCATGGGAGCTGATCCCACGGTCGGGGTGCTCCTTGCTCCTCCCTTTTATGGCCCCGAGGACATCAGTTTGATGGTTTCTCTGAAATGATCTGAGAGTTCTCACACCCAAACTCTGTGTCCTTCCGCTCAGGGGGACAGGAGCGCTGCACCTGGTAGCCACTGCAAGGGCACCAATAGCATCTCTCTCATTACTTCTCGCCCAAATGGTTAGCTCTCAGCAGCCTCTCTTGATACAGCCTGGATTAGGGTCTAGTTCAGGGGCAGAAACTTCCCTCTTCGGCTTGTCTGGGCCTCTGTGGCCCCACACTATGCTAACTGCCTGCCGAGGCTCTAGTATGGACCAGGAAGAGAAGGATGGGCTCCTGAGGACAGTGAAGTGTCCCTGCCCCTAGCGAGACATGCCAGCTCACATGTGAGTTAACTCGAGGAAACAAAAGTTAAACAGTCCCATCCTTCATCACATCAGCTAAATTACAGGTGCCCCGTAATGCACGTTTACAACACAGAACATTTCCATCCTCACAGACAGCTCCCCTGGGCACCTGTTCTGAGCCTGGCAGAGGGGCTGCTCACGGACCCCATCGAACCCAGACTGTTTCCACCACAGTTGGGGTCTCAGGTTGATCTGTGCGCAGGTGAGAGCTTTCTTGATCCCATGGAGACAGGGAAGTGCCATCTGAAGGGGCATCCTTCCTCTCGCTGAAGGGTAGCAGCTGTGCTCAAGGTCTTGTTGAAGGGCTCTGACTCCAGGGAGCCCAGGGCAGGTCTGAGGATCTGGACGCAGAGCAGGTGATGCCCGGAGAGCCAGCCTGGCCTCCGCTGGAGCCGCAGGCGCAAGGGAGCCCCTCTCTCTAACAACCCGCTGCTCATGCTTGTGTCTCTATAGAATGGGGCCTAGAGACCATCTTTGAGGTCAGCTCAGAGGAGGAAGACTCGCCAGGTAGGGAACTACACTCAGGTAGGAACCAAGGGGAGAGGGTTCCCGGGAACAGGCAGGTTACAGCAGCTGCTTTGTAGACCGAGAGTGGGAGGTAGGAAATCAGAAAGATGAAGTATATGTATTAGGGGATTTCTTTCTGTTTTTCAGCCATGGAGAGATTTTATTTTTTAGAGAGAGTGAAGGATTGGCGGGGAGGGGCCGTGGGAGAGGGAGAAGGCGACTCCAGGCTGAGCCAGGAGACGAATACAGGCCTGCTCCCAGGGATCAGAAACCCAGCTGAAGGCAGACATTGAAACGACTGAGTCACCCAGATTCAGTCTCTGTTTTGTTCTTTTCCTGTAATGGTAGGTTCTTTTGAAATAATAGAAGTAGTCTGCCTCTGGGCTTTGAAGGTGCTCTGTTTGTAATCCTCTTTTCTTATTTGATATTTACGATTCTCTTTCCTAAAGAGCAGTGAAGCTGCATTCCTCACTGCCAAGCATGAGAGCCTTTGGGACCCTCGAGCGCCAGGCTGTGCGACCAGCTCAGCAGCCTTCAC
>NW_022634095.1:0-4215 GCF_010015895.1 Lontra canadensis
AAATACCCAGTAGTGCAATTGCTGGGGCATAGGGTAGCTCTAATTTCCACTTTTTGAGGAAGCTCCATGCTGTTTTCCAGAGTGGTTGCACCGGCTTGCATTCCCACCAACCGTGTAGGAGGGTTCCCCTTTCTCTGCTTTCCTCACCAGCATCTGTCATTTCCTGACTTGTTAATTTTAGCCATTATGATTGGTGTGAGGTGGTATCTCACTGTGGTTTTGATTTGTATTTCCCTGATGCCAAGTGATATGGAGCACTTTTTAATGTGTCTGTTGGCCCTCTGGATGTCTTCTTTGCAGAAATGTCTGATCATGTCCTCTGCCCATTTCTTGATTGGATTATTTGTTCTTTCAGTGTTGAGTTTGATAAGTTCTTTATAGATTTGGGATACTAGCCCTTTTTCTGATATGTCATTTGCAAAGATCTTCTCCCATTCTGTTGGTTGTCTTTGGTTTTGTTGACTGTTTCCATTGCTGTGCAAAAGCTTCTGATCTTGATGAAGTCCCAATAGCTCATTTTTGCTCTTGCTTACCTTGCCTTTGGTGATGTTCCTAGGAAGAAGTTGCTGTGGCTGAGGTCAAAGAGGTTGCTGCCTGTGTTCTTCTCAAGGATTTTGATGGATTCCTTTCTCACATTGAGGTCCTTCATCAATTTTGAGTCTATTCTCAAGTGTAGTGTAAGGAAATGGTTCAGTTTCATTCTTCTGCATGTGGCTACCCAATTTTCCCAAAACCATTTGTTCAAGAGACTGTCTTTTTTACATTGGACATTCTTTCCCGCTTTGTTGAAAATTAGTTGGCCATAGAGTTGACGGTCCATTTCTGGGCTCTCTACTCTGTTCCATTGATCCATGTGTCTGTTTTTGTGCCAGTACCATACTGTCTTGATGATGACAGCTTTGTAATAGAGCTTGAAGTCTGGAATTGTGATGCCACCAACTCTGGCTTTCTTTTTCAATATTCCTGTGGCTGTTCAAGGTCTTTTCTGGTTCTATATAAGTTTTAGGATTATTTGTTCCATTTCTTTAAAAAAAATGGATGGAATTTTGATAGGGATTGCATTAAACGTGTAGATTGCTTTAGGTAGCATAGACATGTTCACAATATTTGTTCTTCCAATCCCTGAGCATGGAACATTTTTCCATTTCTTTGTGTCTTTTTCAATTTCTTCATGTGTACTTTATACTTTTATGAATATACATTCTTTCCCTCTTTGGTTAGGTTTATTCCTAGGTATCTTATGGTTTTGGTTGCAATTGTATGTGAGATTTGCTCCTTAATTTCTATTTCTTCTGTCTTGCTGGTGTAAAGAAATGCAACTGATTTCTGTGCATTGACTTTAAACCCTGACACTTTACTGGATTCCTGTACAAGTTCTAGCAGATTTGGAGTGGAGTCTTTTGGGTTTTTAACATATAGTATCATATCATATGCAAAGAGTGATAGTTTGACTTCTTCTTGGCAGATTTGGATGCCTTTAATTTCTTTTTGTTGTCTGATGGCTGAGGCTAGGACTTCTAGGACTATGTTGAATAGCAGTGGTGATAATGGACATCCTTGCCTGTGTTCCTGATCTTAGTGGAAAAGCTCTTCGTTTTTCCCCACTGAGAATGATATTCGTGGTGGTTTTTTCATAGATGGCTTTGATGATATTGAGGTATGTACCCTCTATCCCTACACTTTGCAGAGTTTTGATCAGGAAAGGATGCTGTACTTTGTCAAATGCTTTTTCTGCATCTATTGAGAGTATCATACGGTTCTTGTTCTTTCTTTTATTAATGTATTGTATCACATTGATTGATTGATTTGTGGATGTTGAAACAACCTTGAAGCCTTGGAATAAATCTCACTTGGTAGTGGTGAATAATTCTTTTAATGTAACGCTGGATCCTATTGGCTAGCATTTTGTTGAGGACTTTTGCATCTGTGTTCATTGAGGATATTGGTCTGTAATTGTCTTTTTTGATGGGATCCTTGTCTGGTTTTGGGATCAGGTGATGCTGGCCTCATAAAATGAGTTTGGAAATTTTCCTTCCATATCTATTTTTTGGAACAGTTTCAGGAGAATAGGAATTAATTCTTTAAAAGTTTGGTACAATTACCCTGGGAAGCTGCCTGGCCCTGGGCTCTGGTTTGTTGGGAGATTTTTGATGACTGCTTCAATCTCCATACTGGTTATGGGTCTGTCAGGTTTTCTATTTCTTCCTGGTTCAGTTGTGGTAGTTTATATGTCTCTAGGAATGCATCCATTTCTTCCAGATTGTCAAATTTGTTGGAGTAGAGTTGCTCAAAATATGTTCTTATAATTGTTTGTATTTCTTTGGTGTTGGTTGTGATCTATCCTCTTTCATTTTGATTTTATTTATTTGGGTCCTTTCTCTTCTCTTTTTGATGAGTCTGGCCAGGGCTTTATCAGTCTTATTAATTCTTTCAAAGAACCAGCTCCTAGTTTCATTGATTTCTTCTATTGTTTTGTTTTTGTTTTTGATTTGTTTCTATTACATTGGTTTCTGCTCTGATCTTTATTATTTCTCTTCTTCTGCTGGGTTTTGGCTTTCTTTTTTGTTCTTTCTCCAGCTCCTTTAGGTGTAGGGTTAGGTTGTGTATTTGAGAACTTTCTTGTTTCTTGAGAAAGGCTTGTATTGCTATACATTTTCCTCTCAGGACTGCCTTTGCTGTGTCCCACAGATTTTGAACTTTGTGTTTTCATTATCACTTGTTTCCATGAATTTTTTCAATTCTTCTTTAATTTCCTGGTTGACCTATTCATTCTTTAGAAGGATGCTGTTTAGTCTCCATGTATTTGGGTTCTTTCCCAATTCTTGTGATTGAGGTCTAGCTTCAGAGCATTGTGGACTGAAAATATGCAGGGAATGATCCCAATCTTTTGGTACCACTTGGGATCTGACTTGAGACCCAGGATGTGATCTATTCTGGAGAATGTTCCATGTGCACTAGAGAAGAATGTGTATTCTGTTGCTTTGGGATGAAATGTTCTGAATATATCTGTGATGTCCATCTGGTCCAGTGTGTCATTTAAGGCCTTTATTTCCTTGTTGATATTTTACTTGGATGGCTTGTCCATTTCAGTGAGGAGAGTGTTTAAGCCCCCTACTATTATTGTATTATTGTCATGTGTTTCTTCGATTTTGTATTAATTGTTTTATATAGTTGGCTGCTCCCATGTTAGGGGCATAGATATTTAAAATTGTCAGATCTTCTTGTTGGACAGACCCTTTGAGTATGATATAGTGTCATTTCTCATCTCTTATTATAGTCTTTGGCTTATAATGTAATTGATCTGATATAAGGATTGCCTCCCCAACTTCCTTTTGATGTCCATTAGCATTGTAATTATTTTCCACCTCCTCATTTTAAATCTGGAGGTGTCTGGGTCTCAAATGAGTTTCTTGTAGGCAGCATATTGATGGGTTTTGTTTTTTTTTAATCATCTGATACCCTGTGTCTTTTGATTGGGCCAGTTAGCCCATTTACATTCAGGGTAACTATTGAGAGATATGAAATTAGTGCCATTGTATTGCCTGTAAGGTGACTGTTACTGTATATTGTCTCTGTTCCTTTTTGATCTACTACTTTTAGGGTCTCTTTTGCTTAGAGGACACCTTTCAATATTTCCTTTAGAGTTGGTTTGGTGTTTGCAAATTCTTTCAGTTTTTGTTTGTCCTGGAAACTTTTTATCTCTCCTTCTATTTTCAATGATAGCCTAGCTGGATATAGTATTCTTGGCTGCATGTTTTTCTCGTTTAGTGCTCTGAATATATCATGCCAGTTCTTTCTGGCCTGCCAGGTCTCTGTGGATAAGTCTGCTGCCAGTCTAATATTTTTACCATTGTATGTTACAGACTTCTTTTCCTGGGCTGCTTTCAGGATTTTCTCTTTGTCGCTAAGACTCATAAGTTTTACTATTAGATAATGGGGTGTGGACCTATTCTCATTGATTTAGAGGGGGGTTCTCTGCACCTCCTGGATTTTTATGCTTGTTTCTTTTGCCATATTCAGGAAATAATGCTCTTCAATAATGCTCTCCAACATACCTTCTGCACCCCTCTCTTTTTCTTCTCCTTCTGGAATCCCAAATATTCTAATGTTGTTTCATCTTATGGTATCATTTATCTCTCAAATTATTCCCTAATGGTCGAGTAATTGTTTGTCTCTCTTTGGCTCAGCTTCTCTATTCTCCATCATTTGGTCTTC
>NW_022634096.1:0-4215 GCF_010015895.1 Lontra canadensis
CAGAACATATATTCCTACTACTATTACACTAACAGCACTAAAACAATACCAGATTCTGTCAGAAATGTCTCATGCAAAAGACCTTAATGTCCAATAATGGAGAAATGAGAAAATAAAGTATGGTATATTCTCTCAGTACAACACTAGGCGGCCATTGAAGTTCCTAATAACATGAAATGTGCTTGAATAAAGAAAAGATAAAGGGAAAAACAAAAGTGCTTGAGTAATAGTAACTTGCTTCAGGGCCCTTGAGGTATAAAATAGCCACATCCTTTTTATTATTTTAATTGATTACTTACAAATGCATCTGCCTCTACTACTGGCAGGCAACTTGGTCTCCCATGTCACCCCCAACTGCAACTCTGTAGACCAAGGACTTCTACCATTCTTGCAACATGGGGGACAGCCACAAGCCAGAGGCAGCACTGATGCCGTGGCCACATCCGGGGTGGCTGAAACTAGAGGCGGCCCCACGGCTGCACTGAAGCTAGCTGGGAACCCCAGTGCTGCTGAGCCATGACCTAGCACCTGGCCTGGAACCATATGAAGGCTCAGTTCAGGGTCTGCTAGAGCCAGACCTATCTTACACCTTCGTCTGAAACTTGTCGAAGCCCAAACTTACTTTCTTTCCCCGTGAGTTCTCCTTAGTTACTACTAGAGTAACTTCCTATCAGGGGCCTCAGCCAAGGACACTGTGGCGTCTTCCAAATTTGTCTAGTATTAAATCTGGGGTCTTTTTCTCTTCACTCTCACAGGGTTGCTAGACTTCTGATGAAAAACTGGCTCACAAGCTTCACAAAGGTTCAGGGGTAACAAAGGGAGACTTTGCTAAAACCAGAATGCTATGGTCTGTCCTTCAAGGCAAAACAAAAACACCAGAACAGGCTACCTAAGCATTTACATAACTAAGGTAAGCCAGTCACTTTTCTTTTTCTCATAATAAGAAAAAATTTTCTTAAGGTAACTTTCTGGCTCACCCTCTGAAAAAGAGACTGTATTATATTTTAAAATTCCACCTCACCACTTTGTTATCTTGATGATTTTTTAAAAATGTATTTTCTTAAATAATGGGTTTAAAAACTGGATATCCAATTATAAAGGGGAAAGGGGCATCTGGAAGGAACCTACAGGGAATTCACCCTTTACTCATAACCTTACTTCATGAATAGCTGTTCAGGAGAAAGGAAAGGAAAAGAAAGATGAGACTTTCCTGCTCACTCCCAAGCAAAGGTGTGACACAGATGTTATCACCATACTAGGGAAAGGGAATCCATCTGCCCAAAGAAGGTGAGTCTCCAGACTGTGGGTGGCCCTGGTACCAAAGTGATAAAATTCAGGCACATGGTTGCATCAGGGGCAGCGTTCTGAGAGGTTAGGAGCTGGAGGTGGGACAAGGAGAAGGAAACCAAACTAGAAGAAAAGAAGCTGCCAGCGGTATCATAAAATGACACTGAAAATGTCATGCAAATGACATGGAAAGAATAAGTGAGAACCTAGAAGAAAGTGCTTGGCCATAAGACATGCCTGTTGAATAGCCCCAGACTTATGCCAAATATATATGTTAAGCAGAAATACACATTACATGATATAATCAACACTGTAAAGGAAAACAACATATGTAAAATAGGAAGGAAATACATGAAAATAGTAACTGTTGTTCTCTCAATGGTAGGAATATAAACCATTCCTTCTATTATTCACTCTTACTACTATTTTACAAAATTTTCAAAATAATTATGTACTGTCTTTTAACTTTTCAAAATTATTTTTAAAAAGTAAGTAGTTGAACTTCTTAATGATTAGTTCTTTATGGACTAACTCATAAAATAAGCAATGTAATGCTCCTTTACTTTTTAGGAATATGCATTTCTTTTTCATTAAAGTAACACGAAAATACTATAAGGTTTGAATTTTCCTGTGGCTTAGTTGTTTGGTAAACTCATACTTGACATAAGCATTCGTCAAATAACACATAAACTGTTTGTATAAGGAAAAAAAAATGTTCTTAACATTATTTATCAAAATGTCTTATGCAATTTGCAGCCTGGGGCTAGAAACCAGGATCTTGGACACATACTTCAAAAGTCCACTGCACTAGTTGCCTCCTAGAACATCAGGCAGCTGCCAAAATGGCAAAGAAGATAGGTTGTTAAAAAGTTCAAATGAGGGGCACCTGGGTGGCTCAGTGGGTTAAGCCTGTACCTTTTTTAAAAAATCACTTAAAAAAAAAGTTCAAATGAAAATGTTAACAAAAATTGAAGAATAAAAGGTAGATCGTAACAATATGGCCTGATTTTTTTTTTAAAGATTTTATTTATTTATTTGACATACAGAGATCACAAGTAGGCAGAGAGGCAGGCAGAGAGAGAGAGGAAGGGAAGCAGGCTCCCTGCTAAGCAGAGAGCCTGATGCGGGGCTCAATCCCAGGACCCTGAGATCATGACCTGAGTTGAAGGCAGAGGCTTAACCCACTGAGCCACCCAGGTG
This sequence comes from Lontra canadensis, assembly GCF_010015895.1. Classification (NCBI taxonomy): domain Eukaryota; kingdom Metazoa; phylum Chordata; class Mammalia; order Carnivora; family Mustelidae; genus Lontra; species Lontra canadensis. Next base: position 2,488 of record NW_022634096.1, read on the forward strand.
CCCCAATATGGCCTGATTTTAATGAATACTTTTATTTTGCATAATTACACATAATCCATGTCAAGTGGTAAAAATTCTAAGAACAAAATAAAGCCCCAATGAGATGACTGCTAATGATAAAATAATGTGGACTTTGCAGAATTGTTTTAGATATATTATCTTATTTGTTATAATAATATATAGATAGTATCACCTGATAAAACTGAATTTAAAAAAAATGCATTTATCCAATTAATCAACAGCAACTTGGGTTATCTTGTCTCAAAGTCCAGAACTTTTTTCCACTTAGAAAAAAATCTGTGTATATAAACCAAAGCATAAAACCCTACACCAGCCTGTTAGAGATTCTAAAGAAAGTATACCATCTTAATGAAAAAATTTAAAGTAATGCACCTAATTAAGTAGCTACTTATAATACTCCAAAAGCCATGAAACCTTGTCTTGATTTGGGTTCCCCCAGAACCGTACTCTGAAAAAGGATTCAAAAGCAAGTAGTCAATTTGAGAAGTGATCCCAGGAAACAACAGTATGGCAGTAGAACAGTGGGGGGGGGGGGGCAAGAAAGAGAGAGGGAAAAGAGAGAGAGAGAAAGAGAGAAAACAAAGCCAGTAAAGTTTGTTATCAAGCCAGTTACTACTGTGGGCATCTGAGGCTTCATCTCTCTGGGAAGCTCTAGGAGACGGTATAGAACACACTCCAGAATTATCTCAACTATAGGAAGCTGGGTATTTATGCACCAACATCCTTTCTGCCACTGGCTTAGAACTTGTACCAGAAGCATTAACTTTCAGACCTTCTGACCTGTCCTCAATGCAAGCCAACCTGTGACCATAAAAAAGACCTCTGGCTGGTGCATGTCTGCAGTCTTCAGCATGTAAAGTGAATAGCAAGGAGATGTGGCCAGAACACTGGCATCAATTGCCATAGGACCCAGCCTGAATATCTTTTTCTGGGTGACCGTTTACGTAATGTTTACCTCTAGGCATATTACATACTAGTCTATGACTTGGGTACTATTACTATCCCCATTTTTATCAGATGATAAAACTTAGGGACAAAGAAGTAACAAGGTCGCACAGCTGGAATTTGAACTCAAGCACTCTGATTCCAGAGTCCACACCCTTACCCATTTTGATATGTCACCAATACCATGGCTATGGCTGGTCAATCCATATGAAGAATAGTGAAGGAGCTTGGGGAGAGGTTCTTTTTGGGGCTCTGAGAGAAGGGATGGTGGCTCCTTTCTCATCAATTCTCATTGACTCCAAAAAAGAGAGACTCTGGTGTTTGTGGACCTTGCTACCACAGGACAGCCAAGACAACAGCATCAGAAAATGAAGGCCTGCAACAGAGTCATTTTTCTCTCTCACTTGCTTTGCACACATTGTACACATGGGAACCTCTAGATTTTCCAGAATTTCTAATCAGAATGTAGTAGTCATGTAGTCATTTTAAGACACCATAATTTTCAATAACAGTTTTGATTCTATGAGCCTCTAAGCCTTTCTCTCCAGAGTGCTGTAATAGCCTAGGGATGGAATCAGTTTGACCAGAGACTGTGAGCAAAGAGGCAATTTAGCTCTATTTCTTTTTTTTTTTTTTTTTATATTTTTGTTTTTTAAAAACATATATATATATATATATATATATATATATATATATATATATTTTTTTTTTTTCCCCCCCAGGGGTACAGGTCTGTGAATCTCCACGTTTACAAACTTCACA